>NW_026095880.1:0-29250 GCF_023614345.1 Adelges cooleyi | reverse complement strand
CGCAAGTTCGTGGCCTTTGAGTACTTGTACACAAAAGGTTGAAGATGGTATTGAAGGTTTAAAAATGAAAAGAAACTCTCAAAGACAAAAAATAAAGTAAGTATTTTGTAATTTCAACGTGTATAAGTTTAGTGTACAAAACAGTAATCGTGAATGTTATTGTTGCAGGTATCAAAATACGCAGCCAAAACACTTCTGAGGATCGCATGGCGAGGCGGCTCGTATTTACGTCGAATGGCCGTCCGATCGTCGTGGAAGGAGTCGTCCTTTGGCGGCTCGTTGACCTCTCCCAAGTGGTGCAATGGCCAATCCTCGAGTCCGGGTTGCGGGTGAATGGCTGAGCTGTTCCTTGTTAATTGTCGAACATTGTCGGATAGTTGATTTATTAAAATGGCTTATTCGTGTGTTTTTACAATCTCTTTTTGTACAAAGTATATGATTTCTTATAGTGTATAAATAAATCGGTTTTTACAATTTATAATTGGAGTTTACAATTTATGCCATGGTTTTTACCCTTTGGCTAGGTACAGAGTACACGATTTCTTATAGTTGTATGAATACATTGGTTATTACAATTTATAATAGGATTTTACAATTTATTACGTTGTTTTACCCTTTGGGCTACAAAGTAGAGAAAAAAAACCCATTTAGGTCGTGCATTATTAACGTTCGAGGAGAAATCGGTTATTTAGTTAGTTGTAGCAACCCATTACACCTCCCTTCCAAAAAGGAGGTATATTGTACATCCGTAAACAATATACCTTCTTCATCATTGATTACGTGTTTGTGTATCATTACATAACATTGAAAATTACATTCGTTATAAAAGTTATACATTTGAGTACATAATGAATATAGTAGGTTAATGGTTAGTATTACATAAATTTTTTTTTTTTTAAACATTTAAAATTATTGATTAGTATAGATTAGTATTTAACATCAATTACAATTTATATATCTATTATTATTTTTTTTTTTTTCATAATTTTACAATTACAATATATATCTTTTCATCAAGACACAATACAATATATATATAAGTTTTTTTTCAAAGTACAATTACAATATTTTTTTAAGTAATGAATTACAATATTTTTTTTTTTTTTTAAAGTACAATTACAATTTATTACCATAGATAATATCTTCAGTTAATTTAGAATCTATAACAAAAGGAACTTTACCATTTTTAATGATTGACCGTGTCACAATCTTATTAATTATTATTAATCATAATCTATTTGACGCTGGTGTGTGTCCTTGAGCTCGGTGTGAGAAAAGACAAGTCCTGCCTTCTCTTGAACTATTGCGGAACAAAACACTTTTGTCTTCATTAAACGAGGTACGAGCAATTTATTTTATCCGAGGAAAGCCTGACTCGACCAAGACAGGGCCATACCAGTTCGGTGTGAAGAGAGACAAATCCTGTCTCCCTTAGAACTTTTTAGGCACAGCCTAGTCTATGGTCTCGTCTACGGTGTAATCCATGTTGGGTAGCACCCCCGTGATTTGTGATACTAGAAAATCTTTGTCTTGGATGGCTATGACAATTGCCATGCTGGTATTGTATGGTCTTAGCTTATTAAAACGATCCCTAAATGCAGCCTTAAATTGGGTTTCAGTACGTTTGAGGAAACTATCGGAAAAATCAATGGTATTTGCCTCTACCAATATGTCCCAAAGTGTGCGCCTCATTTTATGTATAGTACAGTTTTCAAATGCTATTCTTAACACATTAGTGAAGTAATTTACTTTATCTGATGTATTTTTATATTCAAAAACCGAATCTAATAAGTTGTCCCCATCTATTGCGGAGATAACAAGTGCCATTGAAATGTTATATGGCCGTAAGGGTCCATAAAGTTCCCTCATTAATTTTGTAATATCTTTTTCTACGCTTTTTAAATAATAGTCATCAAATTTTATAATTAGATTTGAGTTTACTTCAGCTATTATTGTATGTAATGTATGTTTGGGCGCTAAAGGGTTGGTACAATTGTTTAAAGCAAGTTTTATTACTCGTTTCAAAAAGATTATCCGGGGATTGCTCGTACTCATTGTAATGTCTAATGTATTAATTCTAATGTAAGTAGGAAAGATTTCCATTACCTAAAACATTAAAACATATATTTTTAGAATCAAATGTTAGTGATACTTATATAATTACTTAATTCTATGTTAGTCACTATACTACAGTCTTTTTTTTGTTTTTTCTCTTATTGTTTTTCTTTTTTCTTAACCTAGGCATATCTTTAATTAAACGGTAAAATTTTATGGGTCTTAATCTATTAATTATATAATTTAAAACACAGCGGGAAGCAATTGTGTCAAAAATAGGATTATGATAGTTCATGTGGGGGGGGTGTGTTTCTATACACGTTAACTCGTGGGCTTCCCGTAAGTTCAAATCTCTTCCCCCCTTCCTTACTTCCCCCAAGAACTCATCGTAATATATCTTCCCGGTATCCATGTTTATAAGTTTTAAATGGAACCGCCCGTCATTGTTATTATCCCAGGCGGTCATATTTAGATATTTGTAGATATTAGTCACTCCAAACTGTTTCAATATTTTATAATCATGGCTACCGTTCCAAAATACCACGATAGGCTTTCGTGATCCTTTATGCAAATATTTTGTAATGGAGGGTAACGTCATTGTTGAGGGTTCTGTTTGACACAACCCCTTCTTCAACTCATTTAATAATGAGTCGAACGCTGGTTTGGTAGCTTTAAATCTATTACACTGCCTTATTAATGACTTGAGTTCCTTTTGACTAGCTGCTCTAGGCGCACAATGGGTGGTTACTACTACGGGAAATCCCGATAGTTTCACAGGAATGTTGTTTTTGTGCGTCGACAGTAAACACCCCGACACAGCGATGTACTCACTGTGTGCTTTTGGTAAGAACTCAAAGTCAGCAACAATGATTTTTACGTTGGCACTAAAACAGGTTTTATTACATTATTACAGATATTATACGTGCATTGATCGTCCTTCACCGTGGTTATTTTAATATTTAAATTACTATGCTAGACTTATAAAACTACTTTCTATCTGATTTATTACTAATATTTTACATGGGTATTTCCTCGTCGGCGTGCACAGCTGGCCCGATCCTATTGGCTCGTGCTCGCCTTAAGCGATTATACTGTAATATATCGTTTATATATAGTACTACTAAAATTATCATTAAGTTAGCTACGCTGAGACCTAATAAAACGTATTCATAAATACTTTGTATAAATGGTACATGAAAAATATCGGCTTCTGCTTCGAGCTGCCTTGTTGACTTTCCGTTAGTTAAAAGATCACTAATTGAACGAGCTTGTGTGTGAAAGGCATTTAAAAAGTGGTTATTAAACCTTGAACTCATATATGTTGGTTCAGGCATAGAGAAGTTGGCAATAAAATCATTGTATCCTTCAGAAATAATTTCTTTTCCCGGTATTAATACATCTTGATCGCTATAGGCTCTACAGGAAGCATTTAAACTTAGTATCCCATTATTTTCTAATTGTATTCGATCTGCGGGACGTTCTCCGCAAGCGATGAAAATGGTCTCACCAGATGAAATATACAACCATTTATTTTTGTTTATAAATTTATAAAATATTGTACCAGTTATCCTGTTGTAAAGGATTTTACAACTACTAGGTACTGTTCTTTGTTGTTTCAATAGTAAAAGCTCACAAACTTGCAAATTGCTGTAAGCATGGAGTGGATATAATTCATTACATAATAAGAAATTTGAGCTTCTTTTACAGTTTAGCTGATCAATTTTTTCGAATGTCGAATATCGTTCATGATTGTTTGTTACAGCTATATAGTGAAATTTTGGCTTGATATACATACAAGTCTGATTATTACAAAATGGCAAAGGAACGATGTGGTACAAAAGTAGCCGTTCCCTTAAAACTACAGGTAAGTTTATCTTAAATACAATTTTTCCATCGGCATAATAAATGATAATTTGTGATAATTTAATTGTTTCAGCTATGTGGTCAATACTAGTATCAAATGGAAGTTGAGTGTTTGGTCCTAATTGGTTTGCGATAACGACTAGTTGTGTTTGGAGTTCCTCAATACTTATTAGGCTAGAATGAAGCTGACCTAATCGTGCTAATTGTAGTATTTCAAATATGAGATTAGATTCGTATATATATTGGGATAATAACAATTCAATTTCGTCTACATTTCCTAGACGAAATAGCTCCATCATACCGGTGGTAAAGACATCGACTGGAGGTTTTATTTGTGGTGGCAAAGTTTGACCAGGTTTGACACTCTGTGATATTTTAAATACTCTAGTATTTTGCGGTAAAGCAGTTTCGCCCCCATCTAGGTAACTTTTAATGAGTGATTCTGATTTTTCCAAGCAAATGTCGCTACAGAGCCCAAAGATAGTTTTTGCCGTTTTGACTAGGGCACCCCATGGAATAGAACGTCTAGACTTAGAATAGCCTACAGATTTCAAACTTAAGCCTATTTTTCGCCCGACTTCCTCGCGAATAAAATCTATTTTATCTGCTATAAAAGTACATCGTTGTGATAAGGTTTTATCATTGGTAGTAACATTGTTTACAGAATTCCATTCAAATGTTCGATTATCATAGTTTTTACAATATTCCCTTAACTCAGCGATACGTATTTTTAATTGATCTGCATTAGAATTATAATAACTTAAATCTAGATATGCTGTAAGGTCGAAAGCTGTTTGTTGAACTCTCATCTCACCCAAACTTTCGTAAAGTAACCCCGCAGTGGTTAACAATCTGTCATCTTGATAAGGCGTGGTTGACTTAACAAGCCGTATGGTAATTAGTAGCGGTAGTGTTCTGAAATTTAACCGTATTCTTTTATTATTAAAGTGGTTAAAACAAAATTATGAACCAATTAGTAAAAATAATTGATCTACTCTTTCCCGTTTGTCAAAGTAATTGAAACGAAGTGGTATAACAATGGGTTGGGAGACACTTTTAATATACGCTTGTTTTAAATTATATAAAAATATCATAATTGTTTTCGAACCGTAACCTCGACAATAAGGTTTTTTTTTGTAAGGTACCCATTATACAGAAAATATCAAACGGTTATTATATTTGAATGTTACCGTTCATGGTCAGCCCATGTTATTCGTTTTATACGGTTAAAACTAGTTATTGTGATGTAACGTATGTATCTTAAAACGATCTTTAGGTAACATCACAACGTGGCAACGCTGTACAACCCCACAGGAATGTGGTTTCAGTGTCGACCTTGCGTTGTTCCATCGGATTTACCTGTGTCGAGCAGGTGATTAAAATAATGCCGAAACAAACTGAACAGACCTACACAGGTTTTTTGGTTGTTGGCCACTGCTTAGTATATAGTTGGCCATATTCGTGTATCGTTGTCGGAATTTTATAAAACGTTTTGTGTCGATTAAACAAAAATGTTCATTATTTTTTTTCCTTTTTTAACTTAATATTGTTAGCGTTAATTTAAGTTTAATTTCTGAAATATATTAATACATATTTTCTTTTTAACGTTAATGTAATTGCATAATATAAAATAACTCATATTTAAAATATGCGTCTGGCGTCATTACGTTATTATTATTCTTTTTCTTTATTACTTTTTTTTTGAATAAAATTAAATCATAGACCTACTCGGGGAGAAAAATCGCACACCTAATTCCGGCTTTACCAAGAAAATTGTTTTAAGAGTTTATAATTACATTCATCATAGAGATTCTCCTATAATACAGGTTAGTAAAAGCTATTTTATTTATGTGCAGTGTTTTAGTGAACTAAAAGTGTTTTTTTTTTTTTTTTTTTGTTTATTAAAATTAACTTGATTAAAAGGTGTAACAGTATAAAAATGTGACAGTCTTAGTATTACTCTTCCTCATCGGAACTAGGACTGAAATATTTTTTTACATTATTTATATGAACAGTCACGTGTTTGTTGCCCCTTAATATCTGTACGTTGTGAGATCCAATCACTTCTGTGACCTTGTATGGTCCCTTCCAAAGTGGAGCTAATTTATTTCTTTGAGTATGGTCTAATAACAAAACGTCGTCTCCCACCTCTAATTCGATTGGATTAATTTTCTTATCATAGCGTTCCTTTGACTCTACTTTTTTCTTTATTAAATTTTCCCTAGCTATTTCGTGAGCTACTTGCATACGCTGCTTTAAATCAAAATAGTAATCATCATAATTATAACGAGGTTCTGGTTCGCGTTGTAATTTAAAAGGTATTTCTATGGCTCTGCCATATACCAATTGATAAGGGCTATAGTTAGTCGACGTATGCACAGTATTATTGTAAACAAAGATAGCGTACATTATATTTTTATCCCAATCATTTAAGTTCTTATTTGAATAAGCACGCAGATATTCAGCTAAGTTCCTATGGAGTCTCTCCACTGAGCCAAGGCTCATGGCGTGATTAGCCGAAGATTGAGCTTTATCTATATTTAGTAATTTACATACATCTTTAAAAGTTTTTGATAAGAAATCCGTTCCTTGATCGGTTAAAATTCGTTCTGGGAGTCCATGTAAACACACAAAATGTATTACAAGTGCTTCTGCGACCGTATTAGCTTTGTGGTCGGGTAGGGGAATTGCCAAGGCAAATTTAGTAAGATCGTCTTTGATCGATAAAAGATAACTGTTTCCTAAGTCAGTGGTTCGCAGTGGGCCAACTATATCTAATTGAATGGTCTGGAAAGCTCGTGAACTTGTACTAGTAATAGCGAGAGGTTGTTTAACGTGGTGGTTCGATATTTTGTTGCGCTGGCAAGAATCGCATTTTTTTATATATTCTTTTACCTCTTTCTTAAGCCCCTTCCAGCTAAAGTATTGCTGTATTCTTTTAAGTGTCTGATTCACGCCTGAATGACCGCCGGCAAGCTTTGAGTCGTGATATTGCGCAAAAATAGTACGTTTTTCTTCCGGTGTAAACTCTACGCGTGAACAAATAATAATTACTATGTCGGTATCACGGAAAACATACCGTATCATTGACCTTACGTGTGACCAGTCTAAATCGTCGCCATGACCTAATTTATTCATGGCTAGTTTGTTCAAGTTGTTTTCTTCACAGAATTGCCGCAATGCTACTAACGTTAGAAACAGGTTTTCACACGTCGTTACCTGCTGATCGCGTGTCTTCGTTATTAAGAATATAATGTATCGGTCGTTATTTTTTATGAAAGTCGTCCCACCAATATCGCCTGCTTGTACGTTTTGGTCGGCTCCGAATTTTTGTTTTAACTGATAGTTAATACCGGTTCTAAAATTAAATTGCTTCGCGATCTCGGACACTATGTGATATTCGTCGGGTACATCTATTAGTTCTCCCGTTACTTCAGATACATTTTTATTAGTAATCAGCTGTGTTTCGAATTTCTCAAGGAAAACTGGGTACGTTAATTCTTTGACTTCTGTAATACTATATACTCGGCTTAGCGCGTCTACGTTCGAGTTTTGTACCCCCGGTTTATAACGTATTTCATAATCGTATTCTTCTAATAATATTCGCCAACGGGCTAATTTTGATAAAGGGTCTTTTAAGTTAAAGAGCCACTGCAAAGCTCTGTGGTCTGAATATATTGTGAACTTTCGTCCATAGAGATAAGGCCTGAACGTTTTTACCCCAAATACTATTGCTAAACATTCGAGTTCGGTTGTTGAGTAATTACTCTCACTTTTATTTAAAGTCCTAGAGGCATATGCTATAGGTTTTTCTTCTTTAGGTTCCCCCTGTGACAATATAGCTGCCAACCCCTTTAAACTAGCATCCGTAGTCAATATAAAAGGCCTAGTAAAATCTGGGTATTGCAAAACGGGTTCTGAACATAGTGCATTTTTTAGTGTATTAAATGCTTCCTGACAACTATCTGTCCATACGAATTTTACCCCCTTTCTTAATAGATTAGTTAATGGTTTCGCAATACTACTATAATTATCAATAAATTTTCTATAAAAACCTGAGAGACCAAGAAAGCTTTTAATGTCTTTTGGTGTTCTAGGGACAGGAAAATTTAAAACCGCCTGGACTTTCGATTTGTCCGGACGAATACCGTCAGCTGAAACAACGTGCCCTAGGAAAACACATTCCCTTTGAATAAAATGACATTTATCCGGTTGAATTTTTAAATTATGCTGTCTTAACCGATCGAAAACGTCACGTAACTTAGAGTTATGCTCACTAAGCGTGCTTGAATACACGATGACGTCATCCATATACAGTAGTGCTTTAAGTCCTATTAGTCCTGATAGTACTGTAGCCATAAGACGTGAAAAGGTCAAAGGGCTTCCTTTAAGCCCCATAACTGCACGATTGAAAATCATATGACGAGCTCCGTGTCTGGAGTTCATTACGGTGAATCCAGTGAGTTCCCGTGACGCTTCTGATAAGGGAATTTGATAAAACCCCGATGCTAAATCTATGACGCTAAAAATCTGACTTCGACCTAATTGGTCAAGTATCTCGGTAATATTAGGTATCGGATAAAATTCATCTAATGTAACAGCGTTTAACCCCCGAAAATCAACTACTATACGGTACTTTTGAATCCCACTAGCGTCTAACTTTTTCTTTACTAACAAAAGTGGTGAATTCCAAGGAGAGAAGCTTTCCTGTATTATCCCGTCCTTTTCCATTTGCGATACCTGTCTACTTATTTCTTCTTGCTGCGCGAAAGGCAACCTATATGGCCTTAAGTACACGGGCTTTTGATCCGGTTTTATTCTAATTTCGTGTTCTATTGTATTAGTACAAGATAATTTATCTCCCTCTAAATAAAATATATCTGAAAAATCCCCACATATTTCTAGAATAGATTCCTTTTCTTCAGCGTTCATATGATCGCTCCTAATTAATGTTTTAATCTTATTGACCCTGTCTTCTTCGTTATTTTCTACATTAATATTATAAATACTATAATTGTTTTGTCCTTCGTAAGTTATTTTACTTAAATCGTGACTACTTAAACGTGACTCGGTTTCTGCGATATTTAATAGTCCTACTATAAACCCACCGTCCTTGACAAGAGAAATCGCGCTGCTACAATATACGTCTTTAATTAATTCCTGTTTATGCACTAATATCTCCTGCCCGTCCAGATCAGTGATTGGTACCGTTATGACCGTCTCTGACCTCGGTTGTAGTATTACAATTTCATCATTATTCTTGGCTACCTGCTTATTTCCCGTATCGTTTAGTTTCATGTTACCTATGTTTTTTATTACCCTGTCATCTAAATGTAATTTATTACATATATTTTTTACCAATTCATTTACATTTATAACATTATGAGCCCCGTCTATATCGACTAAGTCCTTGTTCGGTGACCCAATACATTCCAATGTCGTGTTTTCTACATTTATTTCCCCTGCGTCATTCGCATTTAAACCTATTTTACTACATTTGTCATTTATTTCATCGTAACTAATATTCATATCATTTTCGTTTCTACCTATGGCAGGGCGTTCAATAATATTCGCCGCTTGATGCGAACATGATACACCCTGACGTAACCCATTATCATTATAATTATTTTTTCCAATTTTTTCTGCTAAGGGGAATTCAACTATATCCTCACTTAATCTATTTCTACTGGCTATATTCCCATCAACTACATTTTCATTAATTATACTCCCATTGACTAGAGTGACTATACACTCATCAATTATTTGCTCCCCACTAACCATTAAAATACTCTTAGTATCTGTTTCACCTAACATATTTTCCCCAATTACATTGCTATCCATTTTCAGGCTTTCTTCAATTAATACTTTATTATTCCCAACTATACCTAATTCTTTTTCATTTTTTAAAATATCATTTTTCCCATTTTGCTTACCATTTCTACTTAAAACATCATCATCATCATCATTATCATTTATCAAAAGAACATTATTACCCATATCTATCACCGTGTGATTTTCAGTAAGGAATTTTTCCCCCAAAATACCATCTTCCTGCATTATACAATTGTTACCTACTAAATTAAATTCTGTGTATATTTCCTTATTATTAATTATTATCGGAATAACTATAGTACCATAAGTTGGTATAATTTTTTCATGAATTCCCTTAAGATAGACTTTATTTAATTCGTTAACCATAATATCATCTTTTACCGTGCTAATTTTTAAAATATTAATCTGAGAGCCAGTATCGACTAGCAATTGAAAATTATCGTTTTTGCTAGCGTTACTATTACAAAAAATATGTTTATTAATCATTGTCGTTCGAGTGATTCTGAAACAGTCTGCGATTCCACGGCTATTTGTCTGACGACGCGCGCCCCGTGGTTCGCGGTCGGTTCTAGAAAATTTTCTGTTTTAATCGCGGCGCCTCCCATATTTGCACGTTTCGCGTCATTTTCCCTTTTATAGCAAACAGACTCCCCGTGCCCGATTTTGCCACAATAATTACAAACCATGGGACCCGCATTATTCGAATTAAAATTTCCCGATTGATAATTAGTATTTTGTCTATTTTGCTGAGGCGGAGGTCTATTATTATCATTGCCATTGTTAGTGTTTAATCTACAATTATAGGATAAATGACCTACTTGATTGCAAATCCTGCAACGTCTATTATCTACATTAGGACGATTACCATTAAAATTGTTACCCCGATTATTATTATTATTGCCGTTATTCCTTGGTGACTGAAAACTCCTATTCCCGTTGTTGTTTTGACCCGTATTAAAATTATTCCCTGAGTTTTGCGATTTAAACATATCCTGTACCCCTCTGTAAGTGATTAAGTCCTTTTCAGCTAGGACTGCGGTTTGCATAGCACCATCAAGTGTAAGAGGATTTTTAGTTTTAACTTCAAATTTAAGTTGATCATTTAACCCATTAATATAACTAACCAGAGCCTGTGTTTTTACATTTTCGTTTATAATTTTCGCGTCTTCCTTCGATTTTCCTGCAGCTAAAGCGTTACATAATTTTTGATAAACTTCATCTACCCGTTCATTATAACTATTAACTGTTTCATTTTTGTTCATTCTTATTATATTTAATTGAATTTGTAAGTTAGCCGCTGCAAAAGGTGTTTCAAACGCGTCAAGCAATGATTTTTTCAACTCCTCCCAAGATGCCAAAGTTTTATATTTAGTACAGTTAAACGCACGGCCCGTAAGCTTGGTGCTTATAACCATTTTTAACAAAAGCGGTATTTGATCGGCACTAACTGAATTAATTATTGCCTCACATGCATTTAAAAATTGATAAATATCCGTTTCACCGGAATATTTAGGAGTTAAATGTAACGCGTCAGTTAAACTTAACGTGGGAGTTGAAGACATCATTGATTGATTAGTTTCTATTTCTGGTGTATTAGCCGTAGCTGTTGTGTTAATTTCTTTTACCTTAGATTTTGTTTTCCTAACTGGTTGTAGTTCAACGTGCACTACACCTCGTGTACTCCTAGTGAGTCGCCTATCTGCTTCCCTAAACGTTCTGTTTAAAAGGTCTATCGGGTCAGTTTCAGATTCCTGATTAATAATAATAGAACTACCGTTACTTTCGTCTAAATTAATCAAATTAATTTCATCAGATTCTAACGTAACTTCAGATAAATCTAATTCTACCTTAACGTGAGAAGTGCCTAACTGCTTATTATTACTCATACAATCAACTTAATTAACTTATCTTATATTCTTATATTACAGATTACTCACAATAGAGCGTTCATGATGAGTCGTCTGGTCGTGTCAAAAAGCGTTGAAGATCAAGAAGGCAGGAACTCTTCAATTGGTCTTCGGTGTGATGTTGAAATCAGTCCCGCTTTTGACAATCCTACCGACTGCGCCAGTGTAAAGTTCTCGCAAGTTCGTGGCCTTTGAGTACTTGTACACAAAAGGTTGAAGATGGTATTGAAGGTTTAAAAATGAAAAGAAACTCTCAAAGACAAAAAATAAAGTAAGTATTTTGTAATTTCAACGTGTATAAGTTTAGTGTACAAAACAGTAATCGTGAATGTTATTGTTGCAGGTATCAAAATACGCAGCCAAAACACTTCTGAGGATCGCATGGCGAGGCGGCTCGTATTTACGTCGAATGGCCGTCCGATCGTCGTGGAAGGAGTCGTCCTTTGGCGGCTCGTTGACCTCTCCCAAGTGGTGCAATGGCCAATCCTCGAGTCCGGGTTGCGGGTGAATGGCTGAGCTGTTCCTTGTTAATTGTCGAACATTGTCGGATAGTTGATTTATTAAAATGGCTTATTCGTGTGTTTTTACAATCTCTTTTTGTACAAAGTATATGATTTCTTATAGTGTATAAATAAATCGGTTTTTACAATTTATAATTGGAGTTTACAATTTATGCCATGGTTTTTACCCTTTGGCTAGGTACAGAGTACACGATTTCTTATAGTTGTATGAATACATTGGTTATTACAATTTATAATAGGATTTTACAATTTATTACGTTGTTTTACCCTTTGGGCTACAAAGTAGAGAAAAAAAACCCATTTAGGTCGTGCATTATTAACGTTCGAGGAGAAATCGGTTATTTAGTTAGTTGTAGCAACCCATTACAAAAGTTATTGCATGCACTTTTGACCTAGGTCAGTAGAATACCCCTCCTCTCCGATCATTATGACCATGTTATCGTATACAGTTTGAACCTAGGGCAGTGTCTTACTCCCTCCCTTCGGCACCCCGTCCATGTGTGCATATTTGACCTAGGTCAGTGCCGTACCACACCATAACAACATGTTTGCACAGTTCACCTATACCGTACCCCCACCTCGACGGGTACGGTGTGACGGCGCCCTGTCCTCGCCCGGTGTCTGGAACATCCACGGGCTTATCAATTTAATGTATGGTTAATTGTAAGTATGGGGTATGTGTGACGTCACCACGGTTAAAAAAATTATTATACGTGTCGGTCATCTTTGATATAGTTGATATTTGTTGTCGACATAAACATCAGTTTAGTGTGAGTTCTGAATCAAGATGGACCTGGTTCGGAAAATCGATAAACAACTGGAGAGATTATTTTTAATACGTACAGATCGTGTTATGTTCAAAAGAGTGTCTAAAATGTCTAAAAAATACGCTATTTTGAAAAACTTGGCTCAGCAATATGGATCAATATCAAATAAAGATGAACAATACCCAAAATGTATTTGTAATTCCTCAGGATGGGATCAAATCGATGGTCCGTGCGCATGCTCAATCGTTAAAAGTATTTACAGTGAACTTCAAGAGGAATTAAGTAAAATTACAAGTGGGGACATTTATGATGATGATAAACGTGTACAAAATGTAGACCATTAGTCTACGACACTTGTGCAAGATGGCAAGTCACCAGAAGCAGCAACATCATCCGTCTGATTATTTAATCGATACTTCTGTGTTTTATATCGATTCTCTGACACACGTTCACATTGGATTGGATTCAAGAGATTTGTTTTGGCCTAAAATTGTGTTTGTCAACGGAATCGATCGGATACCAATAAATATTCAGTTTTTACAACGTCTATACTCAATATATCCTTACTTTTCCTCACTTTACCATGATTTGGACGGGTGTCTGGAACATCCACGGGCTTATCAATTTAATGTATGGTTAATTGTAAGTATGGGGTATGTGTGACGTCACCACGGTTAAATAAATTACCACGCGCGGGCGGCGGCCGCGATTGACATTCATTTTTAAATGTAAACAAACGTCTAGTTTAATATACTACAACCCTCGGTGGCCTCTTTGATGGATATCAAAATATTATACAATATACAATGTAATATTATGTATATTATGTCGACGTCGGTTGTTATTCAGCTTATCATATATATATATATAAATTATGCCACAGTAACTGTATAAAAAATCAAGCGTGGGGGTAAAAAAAAAAATGCACACGAGTTGGTATCGAGCGACAATAATTTTAAAATGTAAACAGTCATATGTTATTATAATATAATATTCGTGTAAGATTTGAGTGGAATGTTTGTTATCACAGTGGTAGGGTACAAATATTATCACAAATCAGTTTGCTGTAAAAATAATTTTAACACAATGATAATATGGAACTCTCGGATTTATTTTTGCGTTAGCAACCAAAATATTATAACACTGTACTGCATATATATATTTAGTATATGCTTACCAGAGTTAATCAGTGTTGAGGACCATTGTATGTTTTATCACAACCCCAAGTACAATAATATTGATAAAAAAAATCTATACATACATGACTTAAACTGCGTAGTAACTTTGCACGTGTATATCCAAATATTATAATATTGTATTGTATGTATATAATGTAAGCTTACCAGTATTATTGTAATGTGATGAAGTCCTTTGTATGTGAGTTTTATGAAATCATTAAACTATAAGATTATTGATAGAAAAAAATTGTAATATACGTGACTTAATTTATATTTTCCTCGCACGTGTAATTTTTTTGTTCATTTGCAAGTGCGTGGGATAATTTTATTTATATTATTTAACACATATCTATGTATTAGTCAATTAAAAAATAATATACAGGGTAAACTATTTTAAATTTAATTAATTTGTAATGTATTAATCATGTATAATATATGATAGAATTTTTGTGTCACATTGTATAGTGTAAAATAATCTGATTAAAAATTGTTTAGGTATACAATTTTAAGCAAATCTTTATACATAAACATTTATTAATTAAACAAGAAGGGTTAGATTTTCACCTATTCGTAGGCTATAAATACAACCCGATTAGTTTGCAGAACATCATTTGTCCTGATGCCTTTGTAAACAAAATTTTTAAATTTAGTTCAATACAATTTTGTTTTATTAATCGCAACAGTTCAAATTATTTTCAGTAAGTAAAAATATTTATAACAACAATATATTTTATTTTCATCTCAAAAATTTACACAACAATATATTATTTCAGTTCGCTACCGTTGGCGTACCAAGGCGTTGATTTACAACACATACTCAGAAGATTCAAGAGTTATAATATCGTATGTTATATATTTTAAAATATAATAATAATTTTTAACTATACTTTATAAAATAAAATGTGTTGCCCTAACGATAGCCATGATACCGAACAAACCATAATATTTTTAAGATCTTTTAATGTATATTTATTCCACCATGTAGCCGATATACTAGAGACTTATAAGGAGAATTCGATATTCGATCAGGGAATAGATAGGTCTCAATTGTACTCAGAAGATGAGGTTGTCTTGAATACTATAAGGCAGGATTATAGTTCTTATGATATAGATTTAGAAAATAGAAGTATGGTTAATTTATTTGGGGTTAGTAATAAATTAATTTTCACGTTCATCGGTTTAAGTTTTCCGGATTTTTGTGATATAACTGTATGTTCCCAACAGTGTATGAATCGATTAAGTATGACAAACACCGAACAAATGGAAATTTGTGAAATTAAATTAGAAACGATTAAAATTAATCAATATTTAATGTTTTTTTTATTATCTAATGTTAATTCACATTCCCATTGTTCGGTATGCTCAAAACAATTGTTTAAATGGTTTGTTGGGTGAAAAAAAAACTATATATTAATGACAGTAATAAGGTTTAAGATTAGTACTAGTAATAACAGTTAAGTTTTTTTTGTAAAATATATATATATATTGAATTAAAAAAAAAAAATGTATGATATGTAAATTAATATGAGTTAAATGTGTACTATTATTTATTTTTCCTAGTGTATTTCAAAATTTAGGATACTGAATTATGTTAAATATCAATTAAATTGAGCGGTACAGGAGAAAAAAACCATGCAAAACATATTTTTAATTAATTTAAATTGGTATGAAAAAAAAATTTACTTAATATTTATTAATAATGCTTAAAAATTATTGATAAATGCATTTCGAATCGTTAATTTTATAAAAAAAAAAATATACCATTTTTAAAATGTGAATTGCATGGTTTTTACTTTCAATGTGCAATGTTGTTATATAAGAGTAATTACAAATTTTTTAAGGTAAGTTAGTTTTCAAAAATCAGAATCTGTTAAAAATTGATAGTATATAATTGTTTCTAAATTTAGAATATCATAATACATATTTAAATGATATAGATATATAAAAAAGTATTTTAAAATTATTAAAAGGATGATAAGTTATTATTTTATTCATAACTAAAAATGTATGAGATATTCGTTTCGAATCAAAACGAAAATTGTAAAAAAAGTGATTGACATGTTTGTTTTTTTTATATTCTATTTTTAAAGTATTATATTTGAATATTCAAGTTCATCTATCTAAAAACGTGTAGACTTCTAAACTACAGTATGACTTCTATCAAAGCAGTTTTATCAAGAAAATCAGGACCGATACGTGAAATAAACATGTGAATCATGTTTTTAAACAATATTATTCTTGAACTCTACAGGAAAGAAAAAGAAAGAATAAAAACATGTAAGTCACTTTAAAAGAAATATACATTTTTGATTTAGCTGTAATTAAAAATTAATAACACATTCATTTCGAATCAAAACGAGAATTTTATAAAATAAAACGTATAATTTTTTAAAAAGTGATTTACAGGTTTTTATTTTTTATTTTTAATACTCAAAATAAACTATTGAAAAACCGTTAGACTTATATACTATAGTTTGACTTTTATCAAATCATCTTTACCAATAAAATTTGAAACCAGAAATGTACTATTATATTAGCTAAAGATAATCTCTGATTAATAATTTTTTCAATATAATAGAACAGTTTCTGTATCAACAATTATTTAACATAACGTAAATAAATTGTTAAGGTAAGTTATTCTATAATAAAAAGACTTGATGGTATATAAAAATATGGTTTTTACATGTGTGTATGTGGGTTTTCACTTGAGAATTCAATATTCATGTTTTGTTCATTATAAAACCAATGTAATATAATTATTGAATATTTATGATTATCTACGATATAAATAAATAACACACGTAAATTAGTTTTAAAAAATTAATATTTTATACTTAAACTAATCATTAGTTTTTTTAAAAAATATTTTTATAAAAAGAGCAATACAAATTTTAAAAAATGTTAATGAAAAAATTTTTATGTATATTATTGTATGTACTTTATTCTTCGGAGGATTGGGCGGGTGACGGCGGACGACTCGGAAGTTACTGTTCTACATTCTCTGTACTGTTAACAGCTCTATTTAAAGCAATTACTTATTAATTTATTATTAAAAAAAAAAAAAAAAAAGGTTATTATAAATAATACTAACCGAAAAACAACCACAACCGGAACACGATGAAGAATAATTTCATGTCCCTCTGGGAAGTATTCGTATCCTAATTTTATTGAAAAAATCATAATTAAAAAAATATTTATAAAAAATTATATAATTTAAACTTACTTCTTTCAAGATACCTCACTAAATCTTGTTCAGGCATGATGGTGTTGTCGCAAACAGATTAAGATATCTAATGATTACTGAATCAGGCTAATATATTACCCCACCATATCGTTTGCACAAGAATCAATAGGAGATCAATTTTGCTTAATCTTAAAAAAATGGAAACAAACGATTCATTGTTTTAATATGTTAGCCCCGCCGGCCAAGCGCGGCGGACGACGGCGCGAACCCTCGACGGACCGGTGTAGACTATTTTAAATAAAATATATAATATTTTTGTTATTATCCCTTTTGTTAAATAAGTATGCTACACAATAATATAAATGTAGTATGAATAGTATTTAATTACTTTTTAAGGGAATATTAAAATAAATTAAAATGTAATTATTTCTTATAAATATTATATAATAAATCGATAAGTGTAATATTTAAACATTTGTTAATCGAATGTTGAGAGATAATCTTTGTATAATAATAATAATAATAAACTATCAATAACATGATATATATTAATTTAAATTAAGTTTTTAAATATTTACACATTAATATACTTTCAGAGAAAATCTTTACGAAATAACTATCAGAATGGAATCTTTAAAGTCAAAACTGAAAATACAATCCAAAGCCACAGAGTATATTAAGATGATGGAACTACAAATTGATCATCCCTATAGAGTTTTATATGTTAAAAATGTTGAAACAAAGTACAGAATTTGTGTTGTCGCAACACTCGAAATTGCCGACAATTCAAAACTGAACTTATTTTTACCCAAGTCCATTGAAATGACAGCTGAAGAAATTATTTTATATAATAATTCTGAACCTAAATTACATTTTACTTTTCATGGCATGAACGGAAATGCTTATAAGTTTGATTTTGAATAAATCAATATATCTAATATCAAAATGTGTATTCCATTTTTTTTTTTTTTTATAATAATTAATATTTTTCAATGGAAATGCTATTAAGTTTAATTTTGAATTGATGTATTGTTAAACATACTATATGTCTTTAATTTTGTCCAATAATAATTATTTTACGTAACATAATATATGAATTGTAATCATATATAAAAATATTTTATATCATGTGTATTTATATACATATATACTATAAACTTACATGAAAATAAAAACCAATAACTAACTATATAATTGAAATTTATTTATACTATAATTTTATTTAGTAATAATGATTTATATACAAGTAACTAAATAAAACAAAACATTGAAATATAATAGTATACTAAAGTGGTGTAGTAATAATAATATTATATTGGTCATAATAAATTGATGTGTACGGGTTAAATTTTCATACAACAAAATAATATTTTGGAATGTTGAATTAGCAACTGATTTTTTTTTGGTATTTTTTTTGTGTTTATAATTTAGAATACAAAATGGATATTGAACAACATGTATGTGGATGTGGTGATATTTTCACAAATAAAAGTGACCTGGTTAATCATTGTTTAATACATAATCATAGACAATCGGTAATCGTTAAAAACAAAAATTTCATTGCTATGTCAGAAGCAAAACGTCTAAAAATTGATACTGGAAATGGAAAGAAACTAAAAAAACATCATTGTATGAATTCAGTTGGTTCCGGTTTTGTTACACTACAATCAGCTTTGAACAATAATGTTCATACGTTTTTCTCAAAAAACAACACAGACATAACTCAAGTTGTAGAGTATATGATTGATGTTTGTGATGATTTAATTACGTTACTTGAAAATTCAACATCTGCAGGACTGGTAAAATTCAACGTTGTTTTACATGCTACGTATTTCCATCCAGTAACGGGGGAAGTTAAAGACGTAGCTTTCAAAACACGGAATAAACGTATTGATTCTGGAACTAATTACGTTGAGTTGATGAGCAAACTTATTATGATACTCGAGTTGGAGAGAGAAAATTTAGATGTGAAATCGTCGGGTTGGACATTACTTTTTATTGATGGTTTGTTAGTTCGAACTCACAAGTACAAACCATTGACAGGATCTTCATTTATTGAACTTCCGAATTGTATAAAAAACAGAAATGCAGTAATAAATATTAAAAACGAAGATAACATGTGTTTCAAATGGTCAGTATTGTGTAAATATAATACTAGTCATAATAAAGTTTTGATAAATGAACGCTATAAACTCTTAGAACAACAGATGAAAATAAACTTTAACGGTATTGATTTCCCCACTCCAATTCAACAAATCAACAAATTCGAACGAATTAACCCGTCAATATCAGTAAACGTCTTCGCGTTGGATGACAGAAAAAATGTATATCCGTTGAGAATTACGAAAAAACGCAGTGATGTGATTGATCACATTGATTTGTTGATGTTGACATCGAGCGATGGTAACAATCATTATTGTTACAATATGCATACATACTGTCCAAGCAATACGAACAACAACAGCAGCAACAATTATCAAACATCGTCTGCCCAATCAAGAGACTTAAAGAAATTAAAAAACTCAAAGGAGTGACATCGGGTGTGGTCGCAACTAAAATAAACATGAGCGATTATCTTCATTGTCTAAAGACCAAATTGACTCAATCACATAAAGTTTCAGTCATACGATCAAAACTTCATGAAGTCATAACCATGGATACACAGAAACTGTCGTTGAGCAACTCGTACGATAAGAGGGCCCTGGTCGGTGGTTCCGATGAATACCCCGATATTTACACCAAGGCATGGGGTCATTATTCACTCAAAGAAAATAATTAATAATCTATTTTGTAATAATTGTATAATATTTCTCTTGATTAAATAAAATCAAATATTTTGAAGAAGAAATCAAATAAAATATATTGCAAAAAAATTGTATAATATTATTAAGTAATTTTTACGTGATTATATATTTTACGAATAGTATGTTCTGTACAATATTTTGTTTATACAACACTAATATTAAGCTTACAGTTGTATTATAAATAATTAAATATGATAATAATGATTTATATAATAAAAAAAATCAATCAAGAAAAATCTGTTAACCATTTTTTCAAACAAAACACTTTGTATAGACTACATGCTCTATAGTTATTCATGTGTCGAATACAACAAGGTTCAGAGGCAAGGTGTAGATTTTTCAGCGGTGGACATCCCAAATCTTCCATTTCAACGACACGTTGTCCGGGTAAGTATCGTTCAATGACTTCCTTTTTCTGCACACCCTTCACGTAGACGACTTCACTGCGCATCAAATTGATTATTCTCGGTAGTTCTGTATACTCTACGTCTCCACACAATGTATCCATTCCATGGTGATACATTTTTAACCAATAGTTGGTCTTTGAGTCACCGACTGTGTTGACAGGATGTTTGAACATCCAGTGATATACAGAAGTAGAATCCATGGCCACTACAGACATTTCCTTGATCAAAAATGAATGATCATTGGACGCAGCGGATACAACTCCTTGTATGTCGACAATCAGTGCGGATAAATATCTGTTTTCAGTATCCACGAGTTGTGTTCGGCACCGAATCCCAGCCATTTTACATAACACTGGTCACCTCGTGTGAGCAACACTCGCTCAACTAAGTAACTGTCAGGATACTGTGTTCGCTGTAGCTCTTCAGTGTAGAATTTTCCCGAAATCGGATTACCTTGGTAGTCCTCAAGATGATATGTTGGTGGTACTGTACGAGATACCTTAACCACAGTAAACAGCTCACTACTCCAGCTCGGCAAGTAACCCTTGTCAAACACGGATTTAACCTTGGATATTCGTACGTTGTCACCAACTTTAAATCGTACAGCAATGTTGTCGGATATTTTGCGCAACTTTAACTGAACACTACCGGGATTTTCCACAGCCTGCACCGGAGTCATACCAATGGTACGGTGCCGGTGATTGTTGTTATATTCGTAAACTAGGGCGGGCAGACTTGCAACCCATTTGTACGACCCTCGAGCGGTGAAACTACGCCACATTAACCCTTTCAAAGTGCGATTGAAGCGTTCGACCAGACAAGCCTTCATAGTTGAGTATGTCGAGTAGTGTTTTATGTCATACTGGCGCATAAGTTCTTGAAAAGTTCCATTATAGAATTCTTTTCCAGCATCCGTCTGTAAAAAGCTCGGCTTTCGGCCCTGTGTCAGTATGCTACGCATTGCCGCGGTAACTTTTACCGCAGTCTTGTCCAGTAGTGGTATAGCCCACGCATACTTTGAAAAACCATCGATACAAGTGAGAATGTACCGATACCGGCGGTCCGGGTGTGTACCCATTTCCACGAGGTCAGCATGCCACAAGTCGTCGAGTCCTTTGATGTTGATTCGCTGACGTGTGTACACCTTGCGGGCTTGTCGATGCAACTCGTATGCAATCTTTGTCTTCATCTCGGCTACCATCTTTATGCTATGGTCATCAGTGACTGCGGTATTCCATCAATGTACCCGGCTTCGTTGAGTTCTTCAAGTATAGATACAATCTCGGGTGACACTCCAGTGTTGCCAGCCGATCGGGCAGCCATGAGTAGTCTTAACCGATCTACAAGTTCATTAGGATTATCCCAAAACAAGTACTCTTTGTGTGCAGCAGCGTTTGGATTAAGTCTCAACTCCAGACCGGTACCAACATGAAACATTGGATCAATAATTTGTTTAAACTTGTATCCACCCTTTTTTAATGTTTTGTTCCTTTTCAAATGAGCACCGGTTTCTGTTAAAATTTGTTTGTACACGTTCAAATCACTTTGGTTGTACACACCGGGGTTTTTGGAAAACAACAATTGCACCAGACCCATGGTCAATGGATATTCCGTTTCGTTTAAAATGATGGATGTATCGGTGATTTTCACATCTTTGACACTGCCCATCACAATAGTGTTATTTGTCAGTGTCGGTCCGTATTGTCTGTCTCTGTTTGAATGCGTCAGCCATTGTGCAATGTAATCACTCCATTGTTCACCTCCACTGGATTGAACTACATGATTACCATCGGTCAATTGCGGTTGCTGCTGCTGATGCTGCTGTATAGATGAGAGTTTATCAAGTGGTTCGATAATCGGAGCGAATTTCCTCTGGACTCGTGCTTGCGATTCAGCTTCACCGCGGCGCAGTGCAAGATATTTAAGTTTAACGTTTTCCCGGGCCTCGGCCAACCGAACGAGAATCGATTGCTTTTGTTGTTTGCTCTCTTCGCCACCACCACCACCACCACCACTACCATTGTCTTTATTTTCCATAGTTTGAGTGTCAACATATGTGTTTTTGTGTGTGCGTGTGTGTAAACTGACTGAAACTCAACTAAATAGTAACGTATGTGTCGAATTTGTATCTGTACCGACCGTTGTCACGCTTAGAGTCTAAACATATCACTGCGAATCCATAGCGATCGCGGTGCCAACACTGTTGACAAAACTCTTTAAACTGATTGTATTTCATGTCACAGCTGACGTACTCGTCGTATGCGTGACGTAAATTTACATCGTCTTGACGAAACAAAACGATAAGGTTTGCATTGTCCCGGAGAACTTGTTTTTGGATTTTTGACAGAGTTTGAGCGAGGAAAAACACATCGACACGCTTGTGTCGACCTCGTGCAAAGTAATCACAAATCACGTTTTGTTTCTGAGTCAGCACATCATCAAATATGAACACACTATTTGGGAGAACCTTGTCCACCGGAGGCACTGCTTCGGCGTCTTGATATGTAAACACTCGCACGCCCTTGACTCCGTTCAACACGTCCACAAGCAGTTTGTATTTGGACTGATGTAGTGATTTCGAATAAATGTAAACGTTTTCAAATTTCACGCCATTCAAATCGGTCAACAGTACAAACATTAAATTGGTTTTACCACAGTTTGATGGTCCACAAATCAAAGCCCTGATTGTGCTTGGCAAAAGTTTTCCGTGTTTTAACACTGTCGCAGCAGATGTAGTACTTGCATCGTCATCGTCATAGTTGACCACAGGTAGTGTAACTGATTGTTTTTTGAATCGCATCGCTGCAATCGCAACAGCAACACACGTCAGTAGAGTATAAATACTGTTGTCGTCAGTGACGACATTGGTATTGGAGGACTTTAAAGATGGTTGCTATTAAAGTGAAGAGACGCCATCGCCACCGCCGCAGTGGCTCGGGCATATTAAATTCAGTAATTGACAACCTTCCGTTTGAAGTGCACGTGCCTGGATATCAGTTTGCAGGGCCCGGTACGAAATTAACTAAGCGATTGGCTCGAGGTGATCGTGGAATCAATCCTTTGGATTCGGCTTGCCGTGATCACGACATTGCATACTCTCAGAGCAAAACACTCGCCGACCGACATCGTGCCGATCAAGTTTTGGAACATCAAGCGTGGGATAGAGTTAAAGCGAAAGATTCAAACATGAAGGAACGTGCCGTAGCTTGGGCCGTGACAAACGCTATGAAAGTTAAACGAAAACTTGGTATGGGATTCCGTACAGTTGTGGGCGCAGCAAAGCGTGTCGACATCCATCCGGATGAATTGATCACGGCGAAGCGATCGATTTTGGCAGCCAAACGTGTGATTTTGAAAAAGGTAAACAACAAGAAGACGGGTTCAATGAAGAAAAAGATGTCTGTACGTTTGCCCCGGACAATTGCAATTCCAAAAATCGGTGGTGTAATACCATTAATTCCGATTTTCGCCGGTCTCTCGGCATTGGGTGCTTTGGCCGGAGGAGCTGCAAATGTGGTAAAAGTTGCCAGTGAAATTAATAACCGTCGCGGTGGTGCTGGTGGTCAACCATTCAAAATTGGCAGAGGATTCTATTTGCGACCGTACAAATCGGGTTCGAGTTACAAATTGGTGAACAACAAAGCATCTACTGCTGCTGCTGCTGGCAAAGGTATTGGTAAAAAAAAAAAAAACAAGAAAAACCACAATAAACGTCAAGTCAAACGACGTTCAAACAAAAGTGCAAAAAACTAATTGCGAAGCTACCCAATCGTGCACTGTTTGATTATGAATTATCAGATTTTGCAACAAAGTGCAATATACCGGGATTTCGAGGAGTGTATTGTAGGGATACGCTTCCGATTGCACCGTACACCACAGAAGCGGGCATTATTAATTTAGATTTGGAACGCAATCTCGGTTCACACTGGGTAGCTTACAGAAAGCAAGGACATCATGTTAGTTATTTCGATAGTTTTGGAAACTTGACACCACCGCTTGAGGTACAAAACTATTTTAAAGACTGCATGATTGACTACAACTACAGTCGTTATCAAAAGTTCAACACGTTCAATTGTGGACATTGGTGTTTGAAATTCCTACTGAACACACTCGACAATGGTCACAACAGTGACGTTAAGCGGTGAGGGATCCGAATTACAATGTATATTTAACCCACCACTGGAAGTGGGTGAACACTGTGAAATTGGATTGTTGAGTTTGCACACGTGGAACACTATCCCGAATGTTGATGAGCGAAACAACAAGTTTATCGTGGGCGGTACACTGGACACCGATAGTGCATCTCAACCGATCGCTATTCATGAGGTTACAATACCCACGGGATCGTATGAATTTGAAGACATCAAAAAAATTATCACATCCGATTGGCCAAAGGAAATGAACTCGATTAAAATTATTGGCAATCACAACACTATGCGTTGTGAAATAACCAGTGATTATCCAGTGGATTTCACTCCTCGGGACTCGATTGGTGAACTACTTGGATTCCGACGGAGGGTGCTCGAAGCCAACAAGACACATATATCCGATTCACCGATGAAGATAATCAGGGTGACGTGTATAAGAGTTGATTGCAATGTAATTGAAGGATCATTTCATAGCGGTCGTCAGTCACACACGTTGCACGAATTCTTTCCCAGCGTTGCTCCGGGTTACCGTATCATAGAGTGTCCCAAACACGTTGTATACTATCCTCTAAACACATCACAGTTGAGCACATTGAACATACTGTTGCGTGATCAAGACGGACACAAGATCAATCTACAGAACGAACAATTAACCATACGTTTGCATATCAAACATCGTTGAAATGTATGATGAAACATCAGCATCGTCTACATCAACACTATCCCTCTTGTGGGATCGTATAAGACAATTGACTACCACGCGATCTGGTCTATGGTTGTGTATTTCATTTACAATTTTACAAATTTTGCTACAGCTGTCTATAACCATATTCGAACCTGTATCACTCAGCAGCAATCAAATTGTGAATTGTTGCTCTGCCGTTAATTGTACACCCAACAGTACAATAACACAATCATCCGTTGTGGAACGTACCGAAGCTCTTGCTAGAGAACTTTACGGCCTTGACGATCAAGTGTTTATATTGGAAAAGCGAATCAACATTTTGGAACAAACTGTGAAAACAAAAAAAATCAAACATGCCATTGATATTCAATCGGAAGCATCATCAAAATCGAATGATGAAACCGGTGAACAAAAAGACAGTCAATCGATCGTTGACATCCAAACGGAACAATCGTCGTTTACCTAAACAGAATAATCGTCACCGACGACACCGCTTACCGCTCTCTCAAAAAAGTATTATATTTTTGAAACGTTTGGGTTGTCGTGTCATCAACACATTGTCAAAACATGTCTGAATATTTGAACGTATTGGAAAAACATCAACACGACGATAGTATTAAACGTGAATACTATCTTGAACATCAGAGTTTTAACAACTCGTACGAAAACAACGATGAGATTCGCATTGAAGTGCGCAACAAGGAGAAGTTTACAGTGCCCTGTGAGAGTTATCTGCAAATTGAAGGATCTCTGGAAAAACCGGAAGGAGCCTCGGGTGAAATGATTCTTACACAGAACGGACTCATGCATTTGTTTGACGAGATCCGCTATGAGATTAACGGCAAGGAAATTGACAAGGTTAAAAACGTCGGAGTAGTGACTACAATCAAAGGGTACTGTTCGTTTACACCCAGTGATATAGCTCGTTTGCAACCTGCCGGATGGAAACATGTGAAAGACAACCAAACTAGTCGGGACCTGATGGATAAAACCGAGTTTGTAGCTCAATATCCATTGTCTGCATGCATGGGTTTTTTCGAACGGTTTCGGCGTGTACTAATCAACTGTACACAATCACTTGTGCTCATCCGATCGAGCCGGGACATTGGAGCCATCGAGTGTGTAACACCGGAAGAAAGCAAGAAGGCTGAAGGGTTAGCTGAAGCAAACGTTGCACTGCTCAAACAGACCGCCGTAAAAATAACTAAAATCAAATGGATTGTCAAATATTTTGATCCTAATATTAAAACCGAATTGAGTCTAATGCGCATACTGGATGGAAAGCGATGGTTGCCTTTGGACTATCAACAATGGGACATTGCTGTATACCCTTTGGTGCCTCAAACAACTCATCACACATGGTCGGTACGGACATTTTCAAACGTTGAGAAACCCCGTTATCTACTCATTGCAATGGGCAAAGAACGTTCCATAATGTCAAAATCAGACTTTCATCACTGTACACTGCGCAACGTCAAGGCATACTTGAACTCAGACGAGTACCCGTACGAGAACTACAATGCCGATTTCGAAGCTGGCAAATACACCTCAATGTACAATTCATATGCACGTTTTCAAACAATGTACTATGGACGTACCAATCCTCAACCTTTACTCGACCGTGTCCACTACAAGAAACTCGGACCAATCATAGTTATTGACTGTTCGAAACAGAATGACACTGTTAAGTCATCTACGGTTGACTTGCGTTTGGACTTTGAATGTGCCAAAGCTTTTCCACAAAACACTTCATTATACTGCGTGATTATTCACGACTGTCAGATGGAATACAATGCATTTAGCGGAGAAGTTCGTAAATTGTAATTTTACATTACATATTTTTTTTATGTTTAAATAATAAAGATTTTTTTTAAATAAATAAATTTATTGTTTAAGAAAATAAGTACAATCTTTGTTATTATTTAATTTCCCATCTGCCTCCTTTGACTCCATTTTCACACCACTGTAACTTCATAGCATCTACTGATTCTGTACCGTCCGGTTGTTGTTGTTGTTGTTGTTGCGGTAAGTCAAATTCAATGCCAGGAAACACTCTGAGCAAATCCAAATCGTTAAATATGTTGAAATATTTACCCTGTAGATAATATATACATATTTTTACAAAAAGTAATAATTTTTTAACGATTGTGAGATGAAATTTACCTTTATTTTAGCATTGTTTTTCACAAAAATGACTCTTGATGCAAAGTTCAAACATTTTGACATATAATCTGTGTTGACAATCTCATGAAAATATATCATATATTGTGTATCACATACTTTGTTCTTGGGCAATGTCAGCTTGTCTTTTTGTACACTTTTAACAGTGACATCATCATCATCGTCATTGTTGTTGACAATATGTTTTAACAACATTTTGATTTCACGTACAATACGTGGTCGAGTAAGTATAAGTTTTCTATACACATTATCGAATATTGCATTCTTTAATTTATACAGTTGCTTTGCCGCTTCAAATGATACCCAAATTTCTTTTTTTCTTGTTGTACAAATTGTTGTTGATGAGTCTTCCAAGTGTGTTTGTAGTGACTCAATCACTAGGTATATTTTCTTAGTGTACGCTTGCAGTACACGAATCGTTGTGTATTCATCTTGCAGTATAACAACACCGTCCAAATCATGGTAAAGTGAGGAAAAGTAAGGATATATTGAGTATAGACGTTGTAAAAACTGAATATTTATTGGTATCCGATCGATTCCGTTGACAAACACAATTTTAGGCCAAAACAAATCTCTTGAATCCAATCCAATGTGAACGTGTGTCAGAGAATCGATATAAAACACAGAAGTATCGATTAAATAATCAGACGGATGATGTTGCTGCTTCTGGTGACTTGCCATCTTGCACAAGTGTCGTAGACTAATGGTCTACATTTTGTACACGTTTATCATCATCATAAATGTCCCCACTTGTAATTTTACTTAATTCCTCTTGAAGTTCACTGTAAATACTTTTAACGATTGAGCATGCGCACGGACCATCGATTTGATCCCATCCTGAGGAATTACAAATACATTTTGGGTATTGTTCATCTTTATTTGATATTGATCCATATTGCTGAGCCAAGTTTTTCAAAATAGCGTATTTTTTAGACATTTTAGACACTCTTTTGAACATAACACGATCTGTACGTATTAAAAATAATCTCTCCAGTTGTTTATCGATTTTCCGAACCAGGTCCATCTTGATTCAGAACTCACACTAAACTGATGTTTATGTCGACAACAAATATCAACTATATCAAAGATGACCGACACGTATAATAATTTTTTTAACCGTGGTGACGTCACACATACCCCATACTTACAATTAACCATACATTAAATTGATAAGCCCGTGGATGTTCCAGACACCGGGCGAGGACAGGGCGCCGTCACACCGTACCCGTCGAGGTGGGGGTACGGTATAGGTGAACTGTGCAAACATGTTGTTATGGTGTGGTACGGCACTGACCTAGGTCAAATATGCACACATGGACGGGGTGCCGAAGGGAGGGAGTAAGACACTGCCCTAGGTTCAAACTGTATACGATAACATGGCCATAATGATCGGAGAGGAGGGGTATTCTACTGACCTAGGTCAAAAGTGCATGCAATAACTTTGTTGCTGGGGACGGAGTGGAGGGGGGTGTCACTGACCTAGGTTACCAATGCAGGACGGTCTGTGCCGAATGGAATGTGATGACGTCATTAAATGCATCAAATTTTAAAATTACATGGTGGGGGGGGGGGGTAGAGGGGAGGGGGGTCACTGACCTGGGTCAAAAGTGCAGGCCGATTCTGTCTAGAATGGAATGTGATGACGTCATCAAATGCATCAAATTTTGATGACGTAGGCACATTCCATTGTAGACAGAACCGGCATTCTATACTCTACT
>NW_026095879.1:0-31017 GCF_023614345.1 Adelges cooleyi | reverse complement strand
TATTTATACTCCATAGATTCAAACAAAATTTGTTGGGAATGTACTGGTTAATATTGTGCTTGGTTTGAACTTTGAACTGTACTTGTTTTTTTTTTTTTTGTATAAAGACAATTATTAAGGATTCACAATTTTGTATGATATTTTTACCTTCTTGAATAAAATAATAATGATGTTGTAACAAAACAACTCAACACGTATATTATATTAATAACTTCGATCAATTTTTATGATATAAGTTATAATATCCAGGGTCGAAATTCTATTGTATAAAGAATAAAAACAATGGTCAACAATTTTGCTGTAAAAAAAATGTATTTCAATTTTTTTTTTTTATTGTTTTTAAACATTGGTATAGTGTTATTATTTTTTAATGTAACATTTTAATTGTGTAAAAATATGTTAGAATCGTATATATTTCCTGTAACTTGAGGGCAAAATAATTCTATATGAGTAGTAAGTACTTACTATACCTACATTGTTTCTGTTTTAAGCTGGTTGTCTGTTATAATAAAAATGAATATGCCTCGTTTCGTTCTACTTTGATTAATTTTGCTATCGCCAAATCTCCATAGCCTAACCAAGCATAGAGTTCTTTGACTCAATTTACCATCGGTAAGTGAATTCGAACAATAGTTGGAATTAGGGGAAAATGCTTCATTAAGAAAATAAACTTGTGAACTTTAAACTTAAAACTTCTGTAGTAATAGTTTAAGTAATATTCTGGTTCTCTTCAGGAACACTTTTTGGTTTATATACAAAGATTATATAAAACTTTATGATTATATAAAACGTAAAATTATATTTTTTTGGCTTAAACATATGTTTTAACAAAAAACAAATTATTAGATAAACTAACTCAAAATTCAAAGTAGGTTGCTCCATTGGGTGCTCCCCTACTGCATGTTATTCAAGGAATTTTCTAAGGAAATCAGTGTGTTTTTTAAATATATTTCACAGGCAAAACCGGTAGCTGACTTGTTTGAAATAAGAAAAAAAAAGAAATTTACGCTTAAAATGTCTTAAAATTAGTGAAATAATGTTACAACAACCTGTAGCAGAAAAATGTAATCTGAAATGTTTTTTTTTTTTTTTTTAACACAATTCATACCTTTATAGGAAATTAATGATTTATAGTATCATTTAAATTGTGCGAATAACCGTAGAAAATTTTTTTCATTTCAATAAAACTTTAAGTGAAAAAATAATACTGCAGGTAGTAAGTACTTACTAAAATTATTTGTGTTTTAGGCTGGTCGTCTGTTACAGAAAAAAATATGAAGGTTACTCGTTTTGTAATACTTTGGTTATTTTTGTTAATACCAAATTTCCATTGCCTAACCATGCAGAGAGTTTTACGACCAAATTTACCAGTAGTAAGTGTATTTAAATGATAACTTGTAATAGAATACAATATACTACATCTCAGACAGAATGTATAGTACACGTATGCACTATTGATTATTGATATAAACACATTGCATAAAACACCAGTAAATAAAAACAATATTATAATAGTTATGTACATTGGAAATAAATATTTTTTTAATTTATCTATTTTATTTGCATTTTAACCTTTTTAAAATAATATATTAACGATAACATTGTTTAAAGTTTCACCATCTATCTTATCAATTTTAATCAATTAAAAGGAAATATATTATTATACCTACATCAAGAGTACAAATCGCATTACATAGATAATAATTTAGTGTTACAACAATATGTATTGAGTGTTTAATATGTATCGCCTGAATAGTGTAAACAAATGTTCAACAGTGTATTTAAATTCTACAATTTCTGGAGAAAAATAATTTTAAATAGTCAAAATGTACTATTATGCATTTTTTGTGTTACAAGTTGGTCGTATGTGTCAAAACAAAACTTCACCCATACGTATTCATAATGTTATAATTAGTAATTTCGGATTCACTATTTTAAACAATTTTACCCTCTATATCATAACAATGATGTTATAACAAAATAATCCAACTGTTCATATCATTAACTTACCATTAACTTCAACTAAATTATAGGATATATGTTATTACATCCATGGTCGAAATGCTATTATATAAAAAATAAAAATTACAATGCAACAATTTTGCTGTAAAAACCGTGTAATTCAATTTTTCTAAAAATTTCTATTGTTTTTAACTAGAAAACTGTTTTTGTAACATTCCAATTGTGTAAAAATATGTTAGAGTTGTATATATTTCCTGGAACTTTAGGGAAAAATCACTCTATATAAGTAGTAAGTATTTACTATACGTACATAGTTTCATTTTTAAGCTGGTTGTTTTCTGTTACAGTTAAAATGAATATTCCTCGTTTCGTTATACTTTGGTTATTGTTGTTATTACCAAATTACTATAGCCTGACAATGCAGAGAGTTTTACGTCCAAATTTGCCAGTAGTAAGTGTATTTGGATGTAAACTTGTAATAAAATAAATAAAACATTATTTCATTATTACACATCAATATACAAAATTATAGGGACCATACCGAGTAAAACACAAAGCTATTTTTGTTTGCGATGAAAAAGTCGACTATTTAATAAGCTTTAATGTTCATCAACACAAATCTTCTCAAACCCGAGTGGAAGTAAGGGGAAATGCTTCATTGAAAATACCACTTGACGATTCCTTAAACGTAAGTAAATCGTTGAAAATGGTTTACTTAATACTCCATTTGATATGATGTTTTGGTCTTTATCTGTGGTATGGTCGATGTGAGTCTCTAGATAAAATATATATTAGGTTAGGTTTATTTTACTAGAATAAAATATTAATGCACACAGCACGATTATTGAAATTCTAATTGAGTAAGATGAAATATAATTCGGTAGAACTGCATTTTTGGGCTTTAGCTTATTAAATGCATTCTTTTAAAAATATTTATAGAGATTAGTACTATATTTAATTAAAATACTGAATAATTTTTTTTATTCTTTTGATTAAAATTGTTACTATATGAAAACAATGAATTTGAAGTGTTCCCTGCTGTAGCTAATCGTTTTGTTTTAAGGGTGACAATTATACTTTTATTACTTGGGTCTAAACGATACAGGGGAAAAGGCTATTTTTCCTAATAAATAGTTGCGTTGTTATTGATAGGCAAGCCAACAACACAATACAAATATTTTTAATCACTTATTTTTCGGTTAATGTTGATAAAATAAATATTTTACTACATATATTAAGGTAGTTGAATAAGTCAAGGCCCAACTAAAAGACTACCTTCAGTTTTATTTTTAGACATACAATCCTAATACTAGACCTAAAATAGTGAGATAAAGGAAAAGTTACTTTTCTTCTTGAAGGAAAGGTTTATGAAAATTAGTTAGCAGATGAATTATTTTTTAGCAAAATATAAGAAAAACTTATTTAAATTTATAAGCCAATGATCTTTAGCTTTTATTATGATATATGCACTCTACACCCATATATTACTGTGGAGCGATCACAATTGTAAATTATGACAAATTTAAACAAAATGTTTTTAAAAAAAAAAAAAAATGTCAAATATCTATAATTTTAAAAACATTGGTACTAAGTATATAACTTGACCTTTTTTTGGGGGTTACCGTTGATAAAAAAAAAAAAATTTACTAAAAATGTTTTAAGAAATTTATAAATTACTGCGCCATTATGTGGCTACCTTCAGTTTAATTCTTAGACTTAAAAATCTAATCATAAATTCCAACCCTAAAAAAGCAAATTTAATCAAAAGTGTCTACTATTCCCATGTGTAAGAGTTTATGACTTATTTTATTTATTTATTTAAAATTACAAATTACAGTTCAATTTTAATATGGCAGTACTTAGTAAAATCGGAGGATGGATAGACCACGCATTCGATTACAGTGCTCAACACGCTTGCACAACTTTAAAAACATTTATGGGGCCGGCCTGGTCTAATTTTATGAGAGGCTGGAATATAAGTGCAACTAAGCAGTGTCCATTGGAAAAGGTATGTAAAAAAATTAATATCAAGTTATAATTTTATATAATATAGTATACTTTGAATAATATATGTATATCAAAGGCAGACAAAAGCAAACATTTTTGAATAATGGTCAGGTGTAATCAATTACAAATTATGCAAAAAAATAATTAATAAAATATTAGATGCGACTTTTTCTGAATCCAAAACATTTGTATTTATTTATTTATGAACACCATGAAGACCATGGGAATACGACTAGTAAATGAAATTTAAAGATTCAGGCTCAGCATTATATTATAGTGTTAAAGGGGCAACACAATCATTAGTGTGTTGTTCTTGTAGTACCTGAGTATTGTTTTGAGGTAGCTGAATTAATTGAAATCAATACATTTTTGTGTAAGAAGATGAACCCAGAACCATTGAACGTCTACTTTTAAATGCGTACATTTATAACTATTTTAGTTACATATCACATAATATAAACAACAGTAATGTAAATAATTCATAAAACCGAAAATAGCAAACGAAACAATGCGGCATATACAGGGTTACTCATAAGGGATAGTCTAATTGTGTAAAAAATATGATTGTGAACAGTGTCCACTAAGCAAAGTATGAAATATTGGTTTTGTAATATAGTGTAATATAGTTAATCATCAACCACCACTAGTTATTTTAATTGAAAATATTCATTTTACAGGGTGAGTACAATATCCGATATGATTTATCAGAAGTGATGTACTATCGTATCCCTAAAGAGTTCATATACGGAACTTATAAAACTCGATTATACTACACGGATAAAACCGGGATGGTCGTCGGCTGTCTAATTATAGTATTAGAAGTTGTAAGACCATGGGAATACGATGATTAAATGCAGTTCTAAGATTTACTCTTAGCCACTTTTAACATATGCACTATTAACTGTGTTCAAAACAACACATTGTACTCTGAAATAATGGTGGATGAAAATAAAGTGTAAGAGGGGCAACGCATTAAAACAATCTAATACAGTAAATAAAATCATTGAATTTATCTGTATAAGGTGATTTACGTAAATAATTGTAAAAATAATATACAATTAATAAACTACTGTCATAACATACAGATTGTAAATTTTGTTTTTCTTATCAGAGCCCCTTCCAAACCTCGTTAGATATAAATTATTGTACAAGGTCAACATTGCACTACATCCATAATAATATAGCGTTACAACAACTGTTTTAGGTCATTTAATGTACAAACATTTTATGTATTCTCACACTATTTATAATTCAATTTTTATCTTACAATTTATTTTTAAAAAAAAAAATTATTATAACATGACAACATGCGAAATAACTATTTTGTTAGACTGTTTAAAATGTGATAAAATAATAAAAAAAATTCGCATTATTGTCGCGGATATTCCACTTTGGTAATTGCTTTCTGTGCTTTATTATACAGTGTTGGAATCGTACTATTTCCAGATTCTTGTGGTAGCGTTTGATTGTGATGAAATCTTTGCTAACTTTTTCTGTACTAATATCTGTAACTGATAATTCTATACTAGATTTAAATTGTGTTGATCTATCCGGTTTTGGCTTAACTGTGCTAGTTTTTACTGATCTAACTGGTTTTTTTTTTCATAGCTAGTTAAATTTTGTTTGAACAACCCTAATATCTAGATAACCCCTTTACATTATCAATGAAATAAAGAACCAAGTATACAATATGCCGCTAACAGAAAGTTATGTCCTAAGAACTTTTATGTCTTTTTTTTTTCATAATTTTAATTAAAGTTTTATTGACAAAAAACTAACAGTATACATTATGACATTCTGGATTTAATGACATGAAATTTAATAAAAAACGAACAGGTGAAAACACAGATGAAAGAACTAAATAAATGTAATCAAACCTTAAAAATACTCTCCTGAACACGATATTGAAGTGTGAAGACGATATTGAACGCTTAGTTTTAAAGCCCGTGGAATACTAAATATAATATAGTATTATTTTGCACTTGAGCTATTATTATAAAAAACACATACGTTTATATAATTAACGTATAACAATGTATTTCACAGTACTATCCACTATTCTGTTTATAATATTTTTAACTACACTAGGAAAGTAAACCCTGCAAAGCAAATTATTTTCTTACGCAGATGATACAGGTTAAATTATACTTAAAACTTCTAGTTTAAAACAAAGAGACCATTAGAGGTTCAATTTAAATCAAATTCAATTTATAACATTTTTTTACACATTTCCAACGATGCCAAAAAACCCTAATATACTAATATACTTATAAGCAAATTAAATTTGGAAAAATTCAGAAGCATATTTATTTTACCACAGATTGTTGTAACACTATATTATTATTATTATCATGATACGATTTTGACCCTCGGTATATAATTCTATAATAAATATTAATTTTAGTTTAAAAAATGTTTTATTTTAACCTTGTTACACATAGTAACGACGATGTTGTAACAAAAAAGTAATTGTCCATCTTACCAACATGAATCAAATAAAAGGAAATAAATTATTATGTATCCAGGGTCGAAGTCGCAATAAATAATAATATATTGTTGCAGCAATCTAAACAGAAGTCCTTAATAAGTATTGTCTGAATGGTATAAACAAATTTTAAAAATTTTTGTTTCCTACAACCGCTAAGGGAAAATTAAATAGTAATGATGTACTTAGTACTATTCATAAATTATTTGAGGTACAAATATGGTCGTAGGTAAAAAAAATGAAGGTTACTCGTTTTGTTATACTTTAGATAATTTTTTTAATTCCAATTTAACTGTGTAAATAACCGTTGAAAATTGTTTTTGTTTTCTATAAATCCGGGTGTAAATTAATATGACCAGTACTTAGTATTTACTATTCCAAATATTTTGCTGCTTAAGCTGGTCGTCTGTTACAGGAAAAAATGAAAGTTATTTGTTTTGTTATACTAAGAAAGAAAGAAAGAAAGAAAGACAGAGAGAGAGAAAGAAAGAAAGAAAGAAAGAGAGAGAGAAAGAAAGAAAGAGTAATAAAAATTGAAATGCGTTCAGTCCCGGTTTTTTCAATTTTAACCTTTTTTAAAAGGGGTGGAAGATCTTTTGATAATTTTGTTTTTGAACTGTATTTAAATTACAAATATATTAAGAACAGCGTTCTAAAAATCTATGTCGTCGACATTCAATTTTACATACTTTATTTTTATTTAAAAAAAATATTAAACATACATAGGAAACAACTATTACTTAAGTTTTAATGTGTATAAAATAAAATCACATTCTACGTTCTTGATGAAACCATATTTTTTAACAATTTATTTGTTTTTAATATGATTTTGAATATAAAAGTTGATCTTGTACACACTTTTTTAACGTTTTAATTATTTTTTAAACCTATTATACAAACGTTTTTTTTTTTATTTAAAAAAAAACATCCGTTTATACCTGTTAAATACTGAATTAAGGAATGGGCTTTTAGTGATACCTATAATTAAGAAGAAGTATAGATTTTAATTGTTTAACACGGTTTAACCGAAATATTCGTAGTGCATAAATGCATTATATAGGTTAAGATTAAAGCAAATGATGCATATTGTTTTACAATCACAGTGTGGTAAAAATCAAATCATTTTAAGTAGAAATCAGCGCATTATCCCAATTAATCACTCTGTACAGTTTACTAATTCTGTGCCTTTAACTGTGTTATATTGTTTAGATTTGAATAGTTTTGAAAAAGTCATTCAACATAAATTGTTGGTTCAGCTACTTGAATATAATCAGAGTAGAATTATACGAAACTATTGTGCAGAACGACATATTTTAATTCGAATTGTAAAAAAATAAAAATCCTATACCAATTTGCTTTTCGATTAAAAAATAACATACATTGAAAAATCTATAATACTGTAGCTCGGATCTAATTTTGTATACAATACTATAATAGTTTAATGGAAAATATACTTGACCTGGAGTATAAAATTGCTCAGCAAAATATCGCTATTTTATCTCTACCATTTCAATTTTACACAACAACAATTTGACACACAGCCTTGACTTTACCACAGATGAATTGATTCTGATTAAAAATAGTTCCCTGTCAGTCCATACCCACTTAGAACAATGTCAAATTCAATTGGTCAATTAAAAGTGCTATTACATTTTAGTCCTGAAATGGACGAGAGCCGTTAAAAGACACTAATTTTCTCGAAAATATAAACATTTAAAAAATTATTTATTACCTAAATTTGTAGATGTTACTATATTTTTTAATAATTTGCAAATAATTACCTCTGCCCCTTATACGTAAAATAAGCATGGACTTCCTTTTTTGCAAATGTGTACATATGTTTTTAGCTGTTCCATAAATCTTTAGTCCCGGGTAGAAAAGGCTTAAGTCAATTTAATCAACTTTTCAAGACAGCCGTTTGGAAGTTTAAAAATTCCTACACGTCATAGTATTACACCTTGAATATATTTCAATAATATGAATAATATTCGTCACTGACTTATGCCAATTGAACCAAAAAAATCAGCAAAAATCAAGATTTTTTGTGAAAAATTGACTCAAGCCCTTTCTACCCGGGACCAAAGAAATATGTAAAAGCAATTTTTTTTTAAATGTCAGCGTTTGAATTTTTAATTTTCATCAATCTGTTAGTTTGCTATGACTTGGTGAATATTTGAAATGAATATTGGTGTGGTTTTTACAACAGTAGCAAAATATATAAAATTCATAACGATAGACAAGAACACCTTTGTTACTTTTTGGCGCTAATTTTTTTTTAAAAAATTAGGAATGACAGATAAAATACAATTTGGTCTATAGTTTTTGAAATTGAATCGGGTACCTGATTTAAAAATGTGTTGAATAAACTAGATTTCCACATCTTAGGAAATAAACCAGAGTTTAGGGATAACTTAAATAATAAGTAAAGTGGTATTGATAAAGAATATTGACAATTATGTAATATAATATGAGGAATACTATGGCGGTTATATAATATATATTTAAGTTTAAGCTGGGCCAACCCTTGATTGAATAAATAGTATTTTGTTCAAATATTTAAAAGATTGTATATTTTTATAGAAATTATCATATCATAGCGTACACGTTGGTTCTTCACAGTGTAATGGACATTTTATAATTGATATAATTTCGTGTTTTGTTGGAGATATTTGACTATTATTAATCGGTCTATGCTATACTACTTTGGACTGCACTGGCTTAAATTGTTACTTAGTTTGAACTGAACTGCTTACGGCCGAATTTTATTTATACTCCATAGATTCAAACAAACCTTGTTGGGAATGTACTGATTAATATAGTGTTTGGTTTGAATTATGAACTGTACTTGTTTTTTTTTTTGTATAAAGACAATTATTAAGGATTCACAATTTTGTATGATATTTTTACCTTCTTGAATAAAATAATAATGACGTTGTAACAAAACAATTCAACACGTATATTATATTAATAACTTCGATCAAATTATATGATATAAGTTATTATATCCAGGGTCGAAATTCTATTGTATAAAGAATAAAAACAATGGTCAACAATTTTGCTGTAAAAAGAAATATATTTCAATTTTTTTTTCTCTATTGTTTTTAAACATTGGTATAGTGTTATTATTTTTGTAACATTTTAATTGTGTAAAAATATGTTAGAATTGTATATATTTCCTGTAACTTGAGGGCAAAATAATTCTATATAAGAAGTAAGTACTGACTATACCTACATTGTTTCTGTTTTAAGCTGGTTGTCTGTTATAATAAAAATGAATATTCCTCGTTTCGTTCTACTTTGATTAATTTTGCTATCGCCAAATCTTCATAGCCTAACCAAGCATAGAGTTCTTTGACTCAATTTACCATCGGTAAGTGTATTCGAACGTTAGTGGGAATTAAGGGAAAATGCTTCATTAAGAAAATAAACTTGTGAACTTTAAACTTAAAACTTATGTAGTAATAGTGTAAGTAATATTCTGGTTTTCTTCAGAAACACTTTTTGGCTTATATACAAAGATTATACAAAACTTTATGATTATATAAAACATAAAATTATATTTTTTTGACCTAAACATATTTTGATACATCTGTGGTTTGTTCCCAAAGTTTTAAATTTGTTCAGTATTTCTCATAGCGGTGTCAACTATTGAAACTTAATTGGTAACTTTTATATTATTTAAATAACAATTTTAAAAATATAGGTAATTTTCTGGTAATTTTATACTGATCGATAACCAGTTTTGAAGACTTTCTTTTACAGCTATTAAATAAAAATATTTTTCTATGTTGTTGATTGGGTCAAAGTTAAACAATAACCCTATATTGTCGTTTCAAATATTGAGATTTTATTTGTTTTTATGTAAGAAGGAGAGGAATTCACGAATTTTGTTTTTGCTATACTCTAAAAAAAAATAATGTGGCAACTACCGTTTTTCCCATGTGCCCTTCACTTTAATTATGCATGAATAAGAAATGTACTAACAAGTATGAGAAAAAAAAATTTTTTAAATGTTTATATTTTCTAAGTAAATCAGTGCCAAACCGGTAGCTGAATTGTTTGAAATAAGAAAAAAAGAAATTTACGCTTTAAATCTATTAAAACTAGTGAAATAATGTTACAACAACCTGTTGCAGAAAAATTTAATCTGAATTTTTTTTTTTAACACAATTCATACCTTTATATTATGAAATTAATGATTTATAGTATCATTTAAATTGTGCGAATAACCGTAGAAAATTTTTTTCATTTCAATAAAACTTTAGGTGAAAAAATAATACTGCAGGTAGTAAGTACTTACTAAAATTATTTGTGTTTTAGGCTGGTCGTCTGTTACAGAAAAAAATATGAAGGTTACTCGTTTTGTAATACTTTGGTTATTTTTGTTAATACCAAATTTCCATTGCCTAACCATGCAGAGAGTTTTACGACCAAATTTACCAGTAGTAAGTGTATTTAAATGATAACTTGTAGTAGAATACAATATACTACATCTCAGACAGAATGTATAGTAAACATATGCACTATTGATTATTGATATAAACACATTGCATAAAACACCAGTAAATAAAAACAATATTATATTATTTATGTATATTGGAAATAAATATTTTTTTAATTTATCTATTTTATTTGCATTTTAACCTTTTTAAAATATTAACGATAACATTGTTTAAATTTTCACCATCTATCTTATCAATTTTAATCAATTAAAAGGAAATATATTATTATACCTATATCAAGAGTACAAATCGCATTACATAGATAACAATTTAGTGTTACAACAATATGTATTAAATATGTATTGTTTAATATATATCGCCTGAATAGTGTAAAAAAATGTTCAACAGTGTATTTAAATTCTACAATTGCTGGAGAAAAATAATTTTAAATAGTCAAAATGTACTATTATGCATTTTTTGTGTTACAAGTTGGTCGTATGTGTCAAAACAAAACTACACCCATACGTATTCATAATGTTATAATTAGTAATTTTGGATTCACTATTTTAAACAATTTTTCCCTCTATATCATAACAATTATGTTATAACAAAATAATCCAACTGTTCATATCATTAACTTACCATTAACTTCAACTAAATTATAGGATATATGTTATTATATCCATGGTCGAAATGCTATTCTATAAAGAATACAAATTACAATGCAACAATTTTGCTGTAAAAACCATGTAATTCAATTTTTCTAAAAATTTCTATTGTTTTTAACTAGAAAACTGTTTTTGTAACATTCCAATTGCGTAAAAATATGTTAGAGTTGTATATATTTCCTGGAACTTGAGGGCAAAATAACTCTATATAAGTAGTAAGTATTTACTATACGTACATTGTTTTATTTTTAAGCTGGTTGTTTTCTGTTACAGTAAAAATGAATATTCCTTGTTTTGTTATACTTTGGTTATTGTTGTTATTACCAAATTACTATAGCCTGACAATGCAGAGAGTCTTACGACCAAATTTGCCAGTAGTAAGTGTATTCGTATGTTAACTTGTAATTAAATATATAAAACATTATTTCATTATTATACATCAATATACAAAATTTTAGGGTCCCTTCCGAATAAAACTGAAAGCTGTTTTTATTTGCGATAAAAAAGTCGACTATTTAATAAGCTTTAATGTTCATCAACACAAATCTTCTCAAACCCGAGTGGAAATGAGAGGAAATGTTTCAATGAAAATACCCTTTGACGACTCCTTAAACGTAAGTAGATCGTTGAAAATGGTTTACTTAATACTCTATTTGATATGATGTTTTGGTCTTTATTTGTGGTATGGTCGATGTTAATCTCTAGATATAAAATACATTAGGTTAGGTGTATTTTACTAGAATAAAATATTACTGCACACAGCACTATTATTGAAATTCAAATTGAGTAAGATGACATATAATTCGGTAGAACTGCATTTTTGCGCTTTAGCTTATTAAATGCATACTTTAAAAATATTTATAGGGATTAGTACTATATTTAATTAAAATACTTTTTCATTAAAATTGTTACTATTTGGAATCAATGAAGCCGAAGCGTTATGTTCTTAGGGTGGCAATTATACTTTTATTACTTGGGTGTAAACGATATAGGGGGAAAGGCTATTTATCCAAATAAATAGTTGCGTTGTTATTGATAGGCAAATCAACAACACAATACAAATAGTTTTAAGACACCAGATGAATGTTAACTGAAACGTAATAGAAACCTATAAATGTATCACTTATTTGTCGGTTAAGAAAAATATGTCAAATATCTATTATATTAAAAACATTGGTACTAAGTATATAACTTGACCTATTTTTTGGGGGTTACCGTTGATAAAAAAAAATATTAACCAAAAATGTTTAAAGAAATTTATAAGTTACTGCGCCACTATGAGGCTACCTTTAGTTTAATTCTTAGACTTAAACATCTAATCAAAAATTCCAACCCTAAAAAAGCAAATTTAATCAAAAGTGTCTACTATTCCCGTGTGTAAGAGTTTATGACTTATTTTATTTTAAATTACAGTTTAATATTAATATGGCAGTATTTGGAAAAATCGGAGGATGGGTTGACCACGCATTCGATTATAGTACTCAACACGCTTGCACAACTTTAAAAACATTTTTGGGACCGTCCTGGTCTACTTATATGAGAAGTATGAATATAAGTGCAACTAAACAGTGTCCACTAGACAAAGTATGTAACAAAATAATTATTAAGTTTTTTTTCTTATTTTATATTGTTTTCATAGAATAACCTATGTATACCAACGATAGTCAAAAAAATAGAATTAATATATGTCTTATATAAGTTTTTTACTGAATCCAAATCCGCTCACATTTCTTTTAGGCAAACATTTGTAATAATTTGTTTTCGAACAACCCTCTAAAATACACCAGTAGATATTTTAATAGCAAATTTTGTTTTGCAGGGTGAGTACATTATGCGTGGATATGATTTAACGGAAGTGGTAAATTATCATGTCCCGAAAGAGTTCTTTTACGGAACATATAAAGCTCGATTATACTACACGGATAATACCGGGATGATCGTCGGTTGTCAAATTGTAGTTGTAGAAATTGTAAGACCATGGGAATAAAACTACTGAATGCAATTTTAAAATTTAGGCTGAGCATCAAAACATAGGCACTATTAATCATTATTATCAACACATTGCACTCTTTAATAATAGTGGATAGATATAAAGTGCAAAAAGAGTAACACAATAAATCAACCTCAGTAAATAAAAATAAAAATATTTTATGTATGTGTACTGGAAATAATAAATTTCCAAATTTATCTGTTCAAATTAATTTACATGAATTGTAAAAATACTGTTCAATTAATAAATTACTGATATAACACTTTGACTGTAAGTTTTGCTTACCTTATGAACTTTAATTCTCGTCATTATTATTTATCAACTACTACTGATAGTTATAAATTATTAAAGGACAATACAAAATGTTTGATATTTATAGGTTATTGTTTTTGTTTTTAACTGATTGCCCAAACCAGGCGAGCTTAAAAACATGGTAAACTCATAGATCTATTATTTTACTACCTACGTTAGGTAAACTATTCTAAAAACTTTTTCTAAGAAGAATTTAGCCTATTATTGAAGAAAATAATATAATACAGAACACCCAATTTGGTTTTAGAGCAAAACACTTAACAATCTATTAGGTACACTGGCTGACCGACACTATTGCCTCAAATTTAGAAAACAAGCAATACTGCACCAGACTGTTTCTAGATGTCGCCCAGGCTATTTATCGTGTCTGGCACATTGGTTTGCTCTACATATTAAACAAAAACAGTACAGTGGGGACGGGGAGGTTACTGGTTTACAGGTATTTTTAAATCTGAAAGTGATTAAATCACTTTTGAATAAACGCTTCGATTAAAATCAGGAGTTAGTATTTTCAAGCCAGTACAGTCCAAACTAAGCACAGTGAAGCCAGCAAAGTAAGAAAGTATTACATCGAGTCGCTGTATTTAGATATAAAGTGCAAAAAGAGTAACACAATAAATCAACCTCAGTAAATAAAAATAAAAATATTTTATGTATGTGTACTGGAAATAATAAATTTCCAAATTTATCTGTTCAAATTAATTTACATGAATTGTAAAAATACTGTTCAATTAATAAATTACTGATATAACACTTTGACTGTAAGTTTTGCTTACCTTATGAACTTTAATTCTCGTCATTATTATTTATCAACTACTACTGATAGTTATAAATTGTTAAAGGACAATACAAAATGTTTGATATTTATAGGTTATTGTTTTTGTTTTTAACTGATTGCCCAAACCAGGCGAGCTTAAAAACATGGTAAACTCATAGATCTATTATTTTACTACCTACGTTAGGTAAACTATTCTAAAAACTTTTTCTAAGAAGAATTTAGCCTATTATTGAAGAAAATAATATAATACAGAACACCCAATTTGGTTTTAGAGCAAAACACTTAACAATCTATTAGGTACACTGGCTGACCGACACTATTGCCTCAAATTTAGAAAACAAGCAATACTGCACCAGACTGTTTCTAGATGTCGCCCAGGCTATTTATCGTGTCTGGCACATTGGTTTGCTCTACATATTAAACAAAAACAGTACAGTGGGGACGGGGAGGTTACTGGTTTACAGGTATTTTTAAATCTGAAAGTGATAAAATCACTTTTGAATAAACGCTTCGATTAAAATCAGGAGTTAGTATTTTCAAGCCAGTACAGTCCAAACTAAGCACAGTGAAGCCAGCAAAGTAAGAAAGTATTACATCGAGTCGCTGTATTTACAAAAACCCATCAAAGCTTTTATTTGAAAATGGTTTTATTCAATTTTATCACTTTTATTTATAATAATGAAATGTTTTATACAAAATCAGAGCTACAAGTTGACAAACTAAAAAATTAAAATTAGCACAATGCAGAATAACTAATATTGAATAATTGAAGAAATCATACATATATATATGTATGATAAAACAATAAATATCATGGACAAAACAATAAAAGAAGCTTTTACCCCAGAACACTAACTATTCGTTTTCTCTGGTTCTTTGTTTGCCATCGATTGCTCTTTGGCGGGTTTTTTTCTTAGGAACTTTCCCAAAAGAAGTTTCGTCTATTGTTACATTTGTTAAATCATTATCGTTACTATATGTAGCAAGGTTAAAATAAAAAATAAACATTTTTTAAACTAAAACTAATATTTATAACATTATGGATATATTCATTCTAGCTCTGGGCACATGCATATAATATGATTACTAATCAGTAAATACAAGTTAGGTCCAGTTAGGTTAGGTAAGGTCCAAACAGTTTCAAATAAACACTGAAAACAATGAAATATGAAAGTTCTGTGTTGGCCTAAAATTATTTGTAACTATCAAAATTTACTGATAAATAATACTTCCCTTAGGAAGAGGACGTAAATGAGAGTTCATAAGGTAAGAAAAATGTTTGCAAGAATAGCCTTAAAAAAAGATAATTAAGAACAAAAATAATCAAATGACTTAGTAATAAAATATTATAGTTATTTTTTTTTACACAATTAGATTATCCCTAATGAGTAACCCTGTATATAACGCATTGTTTCATTGGCTATTCTCGGTTTTATGAATTATTTACATTACTGTATTGTTTATATTATGTGATATATAACTAAAAAAGTTATAAATGAACGCATTTAAAAGTAGGCGTTCAATGGTTCTGGGTTCATCCTCTTATACAAAAATGTAATGATTTTAATTAATTCAGCTACCTCAAAACAATACTCAGGTATTTCAAGAACAACACACTAATATTCTAACATTTAATTTGTTTTGTGCTAAATCATTGGTTTAAGTACCTTCAACATGGGATTATAATTTCTAAATCCCGATACGACAATGTGAGCTCTTAGAAATATTATTTTTTCTAAAACATTATTTGAGTTAAAAAATTACTCAATAGTATTAAATAATTGCAAACAGTTGAAAAAACATTTTGTATTGTTCTTTAACAATTTGTAACTATTATAAATAATAATCCCCTTAGAAAGATGAATTGAAGTTCATAAGGTAAGCAAAATTAACAGTCAAAAATGTTATATTAGTAATTTATTAATTGAATATTATTTTTTACAATTCATGTAAATTGATTTGAACAGATCAATTTGGAAATTTATTATTTCCAGTACACATAAATAAAATATTTTTATTTTTATTTACTGAGGTTGATTTATTGTGTTACCCTTTTTGCACTTTATATCTATCCACCATTATTACAGAGTGCAATGTGTTGATAATAATGATCAATAATGTCTATGTTTTGATGCTAAGCCTAAATGTTAAAATTGCATTTAGTAATTGTATTCCCATGGTCTTACAAACTCCATAACATAAGTTAAACAGCCGACGATCATCCCGGTTTTATCCGTGTAGTATATTCGAGCTTTATATGTTCCGTAAAAGAACTCTTTCGGGACATGATAATTTACCACTTCTGTTAAATCATATCCATGCATAATATACTCACCCTGGAAAACAAAATTTGCTATTAAAATATCTACTGGTGTATTTTAGAAGGTTGTTCGAAAACAAATTATTTTTGATTCAGAAAAAGTCGTATCTAGTATTTTATTAATTATATTTTGCATAATTTGTAATTGATTACACCTGACTACTAATCAAAAATGTTTGTTTTCGCCTGCCTTTGGTATACATATAGTATTCTAAGTAAGCTATATTATATAAATTATAACTTGATATTAATTTTGTCACATACTTTTTCCAATGGACAATGTTTAGTTGCACTTATATTCATACTTATCATAAAATTAGACCAGGACTGCGCCATAAATGATTTTAAAGTTGTGCAAGCGTGTTGAGCACTGTAATCGAATGCGTGGTCAACCCATCCTCCGATTTTACTTAATACTGCCATATTAATATTAAACTGTAATTTGTGTAATACAAACAAATTATTTTTTTTTTTTTGTATGCGTTAAAGCAATAGTAGTGAAAAAGTGACTAACTTTAAGTAATGACTGGTTATGTTTGATTGAATTTTATTATTCAACCATATTATTCAAAAATATATCCCACCATGGGATACATTTTTGAATGTTTCCCACCATGGGAACGCGTATTGCCCATAGTCGGCTGCTTATGAAAATGTCCCCGGGTAGGAGGCTACCATTTTGTGTACTTTTATTGTTTTGTCCATGATATTTATTGTTTTATCATACATATATCTATATTATATGACGGTGTTATCACAAAAAAGATAAAATTATCATCACCTAACCTAACATTTGAAGACACACCATGGAAAAATGACGTATAATTTTTTCTTCCTATAAAAATGTACACAAAATCGCTGCCTCCCAGGTGCGGTCATTTTTCAATCTGAATACGCGTTCCATATATTTAGTTCAGTGCTTGATGCCATTCGAAATATTTTCGTTGCTAACCCAAAATAAACACTTGGTTTGTGACAATGGTAAACACGGTACTCGAATGGTAGGTGATGATTAATTTTATGTTGTGGCCAAAAGTTTTTCAGTAGTTTTTTAATAATTGGCGTTAATCGATTTATTGGCAAAACGTTCACTTGGCTAGTTACTTTGAATCAATTCATTAACTATTTATTTAAGTTTGTTCGTTATGAAAACAACACATAATTAAAAATATTAACATCCCCCTCCCCATCCCCATCCCTATTCCAACCTTATTCTCATTCTCATCCTCGACCTCGACCTCATCCTTGACCTTAGCCTCATCCTTGACCTCAGCCTCATCCCATTCCCCCTATTCCCACCCCCATTCCCATCCCTTATCTCTCTTATCTGATCAGATAAATCAGCTAATTTTTTCGTTATGATAACTGGTGACAATTTTTCCGTTTTTGTGCCAAAGCAAAAACACAAAAATGTCAAAAAACTAGATTCAATTATCTTAATAATCTGTAGTAAACCTTTATTTTTTTTACAACCCCCCCACTCAAAAAAAGGGACACATTTTCAGGCTTTTTTTTCTTCAGTTAAGTTGTTGAGCACACTCCCGTGAACCTAACTGGCATGGTACTTTTCGAAAATTCCACCCCAAAAGATGGCCTCAAACACGAACTTTGTACTTTAAATACAAAATGTAAATAAATTATATGCTTGTAACCATGGTAACCACGGTACTCGAGCGAATGGTGGGTGATGATTAAAAGAACAGTCGAATTTATGTACCACGATTCTGGGCAAACTTTTAACTGTTGGAACGGGATCTGGGACTAAGACTGGAACCGGGACTGGGACCCTTAAAAGGAGGACCTAACCTAACCTAACCACCTAACCGAAAAAAGTGTCACAAGAACGCTGTCACGCTGTTATCTGATAAGAGACAAGAGATTAAAGATGAGGGGTGGGGTGGGGATGAGGGTGGTTATGGGGGAATGGGAATTAATTTACTCAGCCCTGGCAGACTAAATCTCGGGCAACGCTTGGTCCGGACAGCTTGTGTAAAATAAATCTACTTTATTTTTTTTCAAATAATAACAATTTTATTCAACGTTTTAATAAAATGAGTAGATCGTACTTTGGCTTATAAATTAAAAGAAGTATCGGAAAGACAGCCTTTCAACCTATATAGTTTAGACTCAAGTAATAAAAAAATAATTGCCACTCTAAAAACACAACGCTTAGCTGCAGCAGAGAACACTGCGACTTCATTGTTTTCAAATAGTAACAATTTTAATATAAATGATAAAATAAAAATTGATAATAAAATTTATACTACTTTAATGAAATATATTTAAAATCGCAGTAAATATTTTTAAAAGGATGCAATTAATAAGCTAAAGCGCAAAAATAAGTTTCTACCAAATTGTATTTCATTTTACTCGATATTAGAATATCAAGAATCGTGCTGTTTGCAGTAATATTTTATTCCAGTGAAATAAACCTAACCTAATGTACATATTTCTAAAGAATTACATCAACCATACCAGTATATTACAAATAAAAACTAAAAAAGGTTACCGAAAACAGTATTATTTATTACAACGATATACTTACGTTTAAGGAATCGTCAAAGGGTATTTTCATTGAAACATTTCCTCTCATTTCCACACGGGTCTGAGAAACTTTATGCTGATGAATATTATAGCTTATCAAATAGTCGACTTTTTCATCACAAATAAAAGCAGCTTTGAATTTCATTCGGAATGGTCCCTAAAATGTATTATATTGATGTTAAACAATGAAACAGTGTTTTATATATTTAATTACAAGTTTACATCCGAATACACTTACTACTGGCAAATTTGGTCGTAAAACTCGCTGCATGGTAAAGCAATGGAAATTTGGTATCAACAACAATAACCAAAATATAACATAACGAGTAACCTTCATTTTTTTCTGTAACAGACGACCAGTTTAGAAATCAAAAAATGTTGCAATGGCAGCTACTTATAATTTGCACCTGGTTTTTATAGAAAATAAAAACAATTTTCAACGGTCATTTACACAATTAAATTGATAGTAACAAAATTAACTAAAGTATAACAAAACGAGTAACCTTCATTTTTTTTTCGTGGAACACCACCTACATTAATTGTAACACAAATAATTTATGAATTAAGTACATCATTACTATTTAATTTGCCCTTAGCGGTTCTAGGAAACAAAAACAATTTCTAACACTCTTTTATACCGTTCAGGCAATACTTATTGAGGAATTCTGTTTAGATTGCTGCAACAAAATATTATTTTTATTTGCGACTTCGACCCTGTATACATATTAATTTATTTCCTTTCGTTTGATTCATTTAGACGTGGAATTTGTCACGTAACTAATGAAAGGCGACATTGAGTGCCCTGAATTCCTAGAAAAAAATAAATTTAAAGTTCCTGTTTTCAAACGAGAAATAATCTAACGTTTGTCCCCCCCCCTTTTCCAATCAAATCTCTGTATTATCTGGAGTGCCGCATCATAAATAGTTGTAATTTGTATAGTAATTAGGATTTTTGTTTCGATCCGCTTTTTAAGCTAACATATTATGTTTTTAATTTTTAATTTGTACATATGTAACTGTATTTATACCCTTATGGGATGTCCCATTTAATAAATAAATAAATTCGATTTTTTTTTTTTATTTGTATTGTTTTTAACTATAGGTATTAGTGTCGGTAACATTCCAATTGTGTAATAATATTATAGAATATCTGTAACTCGAGGGCAAAATAATTCGCTATAAGTAGTAAGCATTTACTAAACCTACCTTGTTTCTGCGTTTATAGCTGATTGTCTGTTATAATAAAAATGAATATTTCTCGTTGTGTTGTAGTTATGTCGTAATTATATTTTAGGTTGGAATATAAGTGCAACTAAACCGTGTCCAATAGACAAAGTGTGAAACAAAATTAATATCAAGTATTTATTTTATAGAATAATATCTGTATACCGAAGGCAGATAAAAACAAACATTTTTAATTATTCGTCAGTAATAATTAAGTTCAATTTGAAGAAAATAAGGGTTTTAATAGATATTTTAAAGAGAACATGTCTCAAAACTAAACAGTTTAATTTCGCAAAAATTTATAATTATTTGTTTTCGAACACTTACCAAAAATACACCAGTAACAACAGAGTCATACAACCCCAGTAATTAAAATGAAAATGTATTAATAGTATAAATAGAAACAAAATTTTTTTTTAACTTATATGTTCCAGTTGATAAATTTCGACGTAACAAAAAAAAAATTTAGACCAGTACAGAACTTTCATATTTTATTGTTTGTTGTGTTTATTTGAAACTGTTTAAGCCTTACCTAACCTAACTGATTTTCACTTTTATTTACTGATTATTAATCAAATTATTTTCAAGTACACAGAATTATAAAAAATATTCATAATGTTACAAATGTTAATTTTAAATAAAAATTGTTTTTGTTTTAATTTTAACCTTGTTACATGTAGTAACGATGATGTTGTAACAAAAAAGGTAACTGTCCATCTTATCAGCATGAATCAAATAAAAGGAAATAAATGATTATGTATCCAGGGTCGAAGTCGCATTAAATAATAATTTATTGTTACAGCAATCTGTTTAAGTCTTTAATAAGTATTGCCTGAGTAGCATAAAAAAATGTTAAAAATTGTTGTTGTTTCCTACAACCGCTAAGGGCAAACTAAATAGTAATGATGTACTATTCAACAATGATTTGTGGTACAAATGTGGTCGTAGGTTAAAAAAAATGAAGGTTACTCGTTTTGTTATACTTTAGTTAATTTTGTTATTACCAATTAACCTGTGTAAATGATCGTTGAAAATTGTTTTTATTTTCTATAAAAACCAGGTGCAAATTAATACTACAAGTAGTAACTGGTAAGTATTCCAACATTAATTGTGTTTTAGACTGGTTGTTTGTTACAGAAAAAAAAATAATGGTTACTCGTTTTTTTATACTTTGGTTATTGTTGTTAATACCAAATTTCAATTGCTTAACTATGCAGAGAGTTTTACGACCAAATTTGCCAGTGGTAAGTGTAATTGGATGTAAACTTGTAATTAAATATAGAAAACATTGTTTCATTATTTAACATCAATATAATAAATTTTAGGGACCATTCCGAATGAAATTCAAAGCTGCTTTTATTTGTGATGAAAAAGTCGACTATTTGATAAGCTTTAATGTTCATCAACACAAAGCTTCTCAAACCCGAGTGGAAGTAAGGGGAAATGTTTCATTGAAAATACCTTTTGACGATTCCTTAAATGTAAGTATGTCGTTGAAAATAGTTTGGACAATACTCAGTTCGGTATCACTTTTACTGCTATACAATTTTTTTTAAATTTTCATTTAACAATGAAGTTGTAGTGCTGTCTGATGTAGCGTTGCGTTATATGTGGTTATTTAATTTGATATTTAGGTTAATTACGAATTTTTTTTCTATTCTTTCTTTTACATATTTACAATATTTAGTATAATAAATATATTTAAAAATAAGGTTACAATGGCAGGTCTCCGCACGACTTCTGTTTTAATCTTTTTATAGGGTTTCGTTGCGATTTAGGTAACGCTAGGTTCCTAGCCAGAATGTTTGGATGATTGGATAGAAAATTATGGTATCTGGTAAAAATGTTTGTGTAGTGGTTTTGTTTTAAAGTAAAGAAAGATATGTAAAAAGAAGCGTTACTTGAATAATATTTAAAATAATATTCAGACTCCGTTTAGTAACACTTTTTGGTTTAGTATTTTATAAAACCTAAAATTATATTTCATTGGTCTTAATTATGAGTGTATACAGATTTGATAATTTTGTCGTTTTATTTAATGAAGACGCAGAGTTCTACAATCTGTATTTTTTTTCGATATTTAAATTTGTTAGTGGCTCCGATGTCAAATATTTTTATATTGAAAACAGTTTTGTAGGTAGATTCAGATTTTAAGAATTAAGACAAAAGGAGAATAATAAGTATTCTGCTTAGGTTCGTCCAGTTCTAAAGATACGAGTAAAAGAGAGAACTAAAAAAAATAGGTAATTCATAAACATTATTATTCTGTAAATTTAAAAACCAAAACATAATGGGATATTAAAGGTAAATGTTTATAAGATAATTCGGTAGAAATACAGCTTACAATTAGTATAGTTTTTGGGCGAATGAATAATTGTTTTGTCTTAATATATTTATAAGGATTTGTACGGTATTGATTTTAAGTACTATCCATACAATGTCACATTTTACTACTATTGCTTTAACGCGTATTAAAAAAAAAAAATAAAATAAAATTCATATGAAGTATAATAATTTTTTCCTATTTCACAATTTGCAGTACAATTTAAATATGGCAGTACTTAGTAAAATCGGAGGATGGGTAGACCACGCATTCGATTATAGTACTCAACACGCTTGCACAACTTTAAAAACATTTTTGGGACCGTCCTGGTCTAATTTAATGAAAAGTATGAATACAAGTGCAACTAAACAGTGTCCACTAGACAAAGTATGTAACAAAATAATTATAAAGTTTTTTTTCTTATTTTATATTGTTTTCATAGAATAACCTATGTATACCAACGATAGTCAAAAAGATAGTATTAATATATGTCTTATATAAGTTTTTTACTGAATCCAAATCCGTTCACATTTCTTTTAGGCAAACATTTGTAATAATTTGTTTTCGAACAACCCCCAAAAATACACCAGTAGATATTGTAATAGCAAATATTTGTTTTTCAGGGTGAGTACATTGTGCGTGGATATGATTTAACAGAAGTGGTAAATTATCATATCCCGAAAGAGTTCTTTTACGGAACATATAAAGTTCGATTATACTACACGGATAATACCGGGATGATCGTTGGTTGTCAAATTGTAGTTGTAGAAATTGTAAGACCATGGGAATACGATTACTAAATGCAATTTTCAAATTTAGGCTGAGCATCAAAACATAGGCACTATTGATCATTATTATCAACACATTGCACTATGTAATAATGGTGGATGGATATAAAGTGCAAAAAGAGTAACACAATAAATCAACCTCAGTAAATAAAAATAAAAATATTTTATTTATGTGTACTGGAAATAATAAATTTCCAAATTTATCTGTTCAAATTAATTTACATGAATTGTAAAAATAATATTCAATTAATAAATTACTGATATAACACTTTGACTGTAAGTTTTTCTTACCTTATGAACTTTAATTCTCGTCATTATTATTTATCAACTACTACTGATAGTTATAAATTATTAAAGGACAATACAAAATGTTTGATATTTATAGGTTATTGTTTTTGTTTTTAACTGATTGTCCAAACCAGGCGAGCTCAAAAACATGGTAAAATCATAGATCTATTAGTTTACTACCTACGTTAGGTAAACTATTCGAAAAAGTGCTTCTAAAAATAATTCAACCTATTTTTCAATAAAATTATATAACACTAAACACACAGATTGGGTTTAGAGCAAAACATTCAACAATCTTTTAGGTACACCGACTGACCGACACTGTTGTTTCGGAGTTATAAAACAAACAATACTGCACCGGACTGTTTCTAGATGTCGCCCAGGCATTTTATCGTGTCTGGAACATTGGTTTGCTCAACTAATTAAAAGAACAGTACAGTGGGGTCGGGGTATAGTGGGGATGGAGCATAGAGGGGACGGCAAGGTCACAGGTTTACAGGAATTTTTAAATCTGAAAGTGATAAAATCACTTTCGAATAAACGCTTCGATGCAAATTAGTAGTTAGTATTTTCAAGCCAGTACAGTCCAAACCAAGCACGGTGTAATCCAGCAAAATAAAAAAACATTAAATTGAGGATTTGTATTTACAAATAAGCATCAAAGCGTTAATTTGAAAGGGACTTTTTTCTGGGAGGCCTTGTACAGTAGATTATAGGCATAATTTAATCAAAGCATAGATGGGACGGAGAGGTCCCAGGTCGACAGGAATTAGTATAAAAAAAAATGATAATAGGGAATAAAACTGAATCTCAAAACTTAACTTAAATTCAAACCCCTAATAAAACGCATGTGCACTACCAACCCCACACGCAGACTCAAACCTAACTGGAATCGTGACCTAATAAAATAAAATTAAAACTTACTTCTAATGAGGTTTTACCAATGGGCGGCTTCCTTTCATGTTAATTATTCAAGCTATGTACATATCCTCGAAAAAAGAAAAACTTATTGTAAATATTGTACAGATTGTTTTGTTAATATAGAGAATAAACAAAAAAACTGTATGTATTTATTTAATACTATTGAATAATTTTTTAATTTAAATAATGTTATAGAGAAATGTATATTTCTAGAAGCTCACTTAGTCGTATCAGAATTTAGAAGGTACAACCCCATTAAGGTACTTAAAGCAAAAATTTAGCACAAAACAAATTATAAGTTAGCATATTAGTGTGCTGTTCGTGTAGTACCCGAGTATTGTTTTGAGACAAATGAATTAATTGAAATCAATACATAATTGTATTAGGAGATGAACCCAGAACTATTATGAGCACCTGTATGCGTGTATTTAAATCTATGTTAGTTACATGTCACACAATATTAACAACAGTAATGGAAATAAGTTATAAAACCGAAAATAGCCAACGAAACGATGCGGCATATACGGTTGGTTCATTAGGGTTAGTCCAATTGTGAAAAAAAAAATTATTATAACATTTTAATATTATTCTTACATTCATTTGATTATTATTGTTCTTATTTATCTTTTTATAAATGCTATTCTTGTAAACATTTTTTGTCATTATTTTTTTAAAAAAATTGTTAACTAATTTAAAATTTTATATATATCAATGTATTATTGTTTCTGTTCTATTTGCATTTTGAGCGTTAAATAATAAGAAACCAATTTTCTCTTAACATATTTGCAATTTAATAGTTTGAATTATTGAAGACACTTACATATTTGTTATTTTATAATAATTAATTTTTTTTCGTTATTTTCCAATGAAAATGATATATGAAATAACTTTTGTTCTAGTGAATATTTTTAAAAATACATTTTTAAATTAATTTATACTCATATGCGCTACAAGACAACAACAATGTTCTTAAAGGCAGTGATGATGTATCAATATTATTACCGGTGCACATTTTTATGCTGTGTTTTTGTACTTAAGCAGTATAATAATATTGTCATTCGGGCCCTACTAAACGGTGTGCAAGCGTCATTTAAATAAATCCATTTTGAATTTAAATATTACAACCGAATTGGGCTGCATTTAAGAAATCGCAATAAATTACTTAGGTATACAGTAGCTGATGTAATAATATAACGCATTACCTCCAACATCGACGTTTAAAGTACACGACCTAAAAAGGTTTATGTGAAGATTTTTAATATTATTAATACTTATTTTAATTTAATTGCCAATGGTCTCCAGTTTCATACCATGATCTAAACACTCGTCCACCCATTGTTTGAGTATGACCTCATAAAAAAAACATGTTTAAACAACAACAAAAAAACTAATTAAAATTATAAAACCGAAAAAGTTTGGTCAAAAATATTAACGAAGCATCGCCGTCAAGTCACTTTTCACTACCATTGCTTTAGTTCATACAAATAACTTTAATTGTTTACTATTTTATTATTTGTAGTTAAATCTCAATATGACAGAGTTTAGTAAAATCGGAGGATGGGTACACAACGTATTCGTTTATAGTGCTAAAAACGCTTGCAGAACTTTAAAAACTTTTGTGGCGCAGTCCTGGAATAGTTATAGGAGAAGTTGGAATTTGAGTGCAACTCAACAGTGTCTAATAAACAAAGTATGAAACAAAATAGTTGTCCAGTATTTTTTTTATTTCTATACTAATGACAGACAAATAGATAGTTTTAATAGACCCATTAAAAGTTATTTTAATTGCAAATATAAATTTTACAGGGTAAATACGTTTTACGATTTGATTTATCAGAAATGAAAAATATGCATTCCCCTAAATACGGAACTTATAAAACTCGATTATTCTACATTGATAAAACCGGAATGATCGTCGGTTGTGTGATTTTAATTATGGAGATTGTAACACCATGGGAATACGATTGCAAAATGCAATTTTAGATTCAGGCTCAGCCACATTTAACATATGCACTATTTATTGTGTTCATATCAACACATTGCACTCTGAAATAATGGTGGATGAAAATAAAGTTCAAAGTTAAAAGTTGAAAAAAAAGTATATAATAATATAAAACGAAAATATTGAATACTTTACATTAAAACCGTAGTTTAAAATGCAGAGACCATTTGAGGTTCAATTTTAATACAATTCAATTTAGAACATTTTTTTACACATTTCCAACGATGACAATAAAACACTAATGCACTTATTTGTAAGCAAACTAAATTTGAAAAAAAGTATATTTGTCTTACAACAGATTGTAAAAATAATTTTAGGCCAATACAGAACTTTCATTTTTAATGTGTTTATTTCAAACTGATTAAGTGTTACCTAACCTAACTGATCCTAACCTTTATTTACTGATTATTAATCAAATTATTTTCATGTACACAGAATTATAAGAAATATAAATAAAAATACAAATATTAATTTAAAATAGAAAAGTTTTTATTTTTATTTTAACTTTGTTAACATTTAGTAGCCATGATGTTGTATCAGAAAAAAACCCTGCCCATCTTATCAACATGAATCAAATAAAAATAAATAATTTATTATGTTGTATCCAAGGTCAAAGTAGCATTAAATAAAAATGTATTGTTACAGCAATCTGTTTAAGTCTTTAGAAATTGTTGTTGTTTCCTAGAACCGCTAGAGGCAAACTAAATAGTAATGATGTACTTAATTCACAAATTATTCGTGTAAAATATGTGGTGGTAAGTTACAAAAAAAAAATGAAGGTTATTCCTTTTGTTAAACTTTAGTAATTTTGTTATTACTAATTTAACTGTGTAAATAACCGTTGAAAATTGTTTTTATTTTCTATAAATTAAGGTGCAAATTAATACGACAAGTACAAAGTATTTGCTATTCCAAAATATTTTGTTTTTTAGGCTGGTCGTCTGTTACAGGAAAAAATGAAGATAATTGTTATATTTTGGTTGTTGTCCTTAATACCGAATTTCCATTGCCTTACCATGGAGAGAGTCTTACGACCAAATTTACCAGTGGTAAGTGTATTTAGATGTAAACTTGTAATTAAATATAGAAAATACTGTTTCATTATTACACATCATCAATACGCAAAATTTTAGGGTCCATACCGAATAAAATTCAAAGCTGTTTTTATTTGCGATGAAAAAGTCGACTATTTGATACGCTTGAATATTCATCAGCATAAAGTTTCTCAAACCCGAGTGGAAATGAGAGGAAATATCTCATTGAAAATACCCTTTGACGATTCCTTAAATGTAAGTATGTCGTTGAAAATAGTTTACTTAATACTCTATTTGATATGATGTTTTGGTCTTTATTTGTAATGTGGTCGATGTGAATCTCTAGATAAAATGTACATTATGTTAGGTTTATTTTACTAGAATAAAATATTACTGCACACAGCACGATTATTGAAATTCTAATTGAGTAAGATGAAATATAATTCGGTAGAACTGCATTTTTGCGCTTTAGCTTATTAAATGAATTTTTTTAAAAATATTTATAGGGATTAGTACTATATTTAATTAAAATACTAGTTGATTAAAATTGTTACTGTTTGAAATCAATGAAGTCGAAGTGTTCTCTGCTGTAGCTAAGCGTTATGTTATTAGGGTGGCAATTATACTTTTATTACATGGGTGTGAACGATATAGGTGGAAAGGCTATTTATCCAAATAAATAATTGCGTTGTGATTGATAGGCAAATCCACGACACAATACAAATATTTTTAAGACACCAAATGAATGTTAACTGAAATGTACCGTCAAACAGGCCAACTTGGGGCATATGTGTAAAACAATTAAAATATAATATATATGACCAATGCCCCAAATTACCCATATAGCCCCATGTTGGCTAGTTTTGACGGTAATAAAAATCTTTATATGTATCACTTATTTGTCGGTTAAGAAAAAAATGTCAAATATCTATTATATTAAAAACATAGGTACTAAGTATATAACTTGACCTATTTTTCGGGGGTTACCGTTTATAAAAAAAAATATTAAAGAAATGTATAAGTTACTGCGCCACTATGAGGCTACCTTCAGTTTAATTCTTAGACTTAAACATCTAATCATAAATTCCAACCCTAAAAAAGCAAATTTAATCAAAAGTGTCTACTAATCCCGTGTGTATGAGTTTATGACTTATTTTATTTATTTTTTTAAAATTACAAATTACAGTTCAATTTTAATATGGCAGTACTTAGTAAAATCGGAGGATGGGTAGACCACGCATTCGATTATAGTACTCAACACGCTTGCACAACTTTAAAAACATTTATGGGGCCGGCCTGGTCTAATTTTATGAGAGGCTGGAATATAAGTGCAACTCAACAGTGTCCACTAGACAAAGTATGTAACAAAATAATTATCAAGAATTATTTTAATTTTATAACTTAGAATAACCTATGTACCAACGACAGACGAAGAGATAGTTTAAATAGATGTATCAAATAAGTTTTTTACTGAATCCAAATCAGTTCAACCACTAGTTATTTTAATTAATAATATTTATTTTACAGGGTGAGTACATTATGCGATATGATTTATCAGACGTGAACAACTATCATATCCCTAAAGAGTTCATATACGGAACTTATAAAACTCGACTATACTACACTGATAAAAATGGAATGATCGTCGGTTGTACAATTTCGGTTGTGGATATTGTAAGACCATGGGAGTAAGAATACTAAACGAAATTTTAAGATTCAGGCTTAGCCACTTTTAACATATGCACTATTAACTGTGTTCATATCAACACATTGTACTCTGAAATAATGGTGGATGAAAATAAAGTGTAAGATGGGCAACGCATTAAATCAATCAAATACAGTAAATAAAATTATTAAATTTATCTGTATAAGGTAATTTACACGAATAATTGTAAAAGTAATATGCAATTAATAAACTACTGACATAACATACAGATTGTAATATTTGTTTTTCTTATCAGAGCCCCTTCCAAACCTCGATAGATATAAATTATTGTATTGGACTGTTCAAAATGTGATAAAATAATAAAAAAGACTCGCATTATTGTCGTGGATATTCCACTTTGGTGAATTGCTTTCTGTGCTTTATTATACAGTGCTGGAATCTTACTATTTCCAGATTCTTGTGGTAACGTTTGATTGTGATGAAATCTTTGCTAACTTTTTCTGTACTGATGTCTGTAACTGATAATACTATACTAGATTTAGATTGTGTTGATCTATACGGTTTTGGCTTAACTGTGCCAGATTTTACTGATCTAATTGTCTATTTTTTTCATAGCTAGTTAAATTTTACTACATAGGATTTAAATGATAATATTAAACGAAAAAATTGAATACTTTTTTTAGTATTGTAAAACTTAAAAAAATTAACAATGTATAATAATTAATAATTATAATATTACACAATAGAGTTATTTCACTTTAGTGTTTAACTTTAAAATCCAACCAATAACACTATTCTAACTCAAATCGACCAAATGCAAAAAAAAAAATATTGATATTTTAAGAACAAATTTAATGTACAACATTATAGTTTGCTAATAAATTATCCAAACAGTCCACCATAAATAAGCATAAGTATACCGATAAAATAAATATGTAAACAAAGCGCTATAAACATGGTATTTTTGCAAAAAAACGATCACGTGCTTAACGAACCAACAAGGAAATTTTATTGCGGAAGGTCAACCAATGGAAACCGGCAGTACCAATTTCATTTTATACTTAATGTTTTGCTAATTTGGTACACCGTGTGCGGATGAAAAAAAAGCAAATTAAACTAACAGCTTCTTGCTATTGCATTCAATATAAAAGTCTAGATTCTACTCTATCAGCTTATGTTAGACCTATATTTAGACTAATTTTCAGCTGGTAAATCCTAAAAATTAAAAATCCAGTAAAGTATAGGCATAACGGGATCAAGGCA
>NW_026095878.1:0-32451 GCF_023614345.1 Adelges cooleyi | reverse complement strand
TACATGGCTATTCATTGTACCTAATAATATGTTTAGGTGGCATAAATAGCACTTTTTTGTTAAAACCCAGATCGCTGGATACCCATCTTTAGTGTGTATGTTGTATAACAGAAAATAATACAATAAGTGATTTTTCATACAAATTTTCAAACGACAATTAAGGCAGTACATTTTATTTAATGGAAATGTTAATAAAAAAAACAATCTATATTTTGCTCTGAAATTATAATTTTTATTACAGCACGATAAGACTACACTAATATCCAAATATACAATTTTTATTACAAAGAGTGTTCACTTAAGAATACATTATTGCCAAAAAATACAATTTTTATTACACAAAGTATTCACCAAGACTACACCAATACAGTGCGGTTACAGTAATGTCGCACATTATAGAACTCTAAAACAGCGAATAGATTTATTAACCATACTTGACCCACTATCAGGGGCTAGCTCACAAGATACAGTCGGTTCATCTTTAAGGGCGGTCAACACAAACTTGTTAGCACCTGCTCCCCACGGCACATCAAACGTCAACTTGTAATCATTCTCCGTCTCGCCTTGCTTCCTCAGGAATAAATAACCAGTGACACCCGACGGCGAATGTTCACGGCCGCACGCTCGAACGGTCAGCGGATTATCTTTTGAGATTTTCGAACCATTTGGAGACGTTAACTCATTACATTTACCATCGGTCCATTTTCCAAAGCTTAAAAACGAGTCACGTACTTCCAAATGACTGTCGGCGTAGTTGTACTTAATCGTAAATGCCGCTTTTTGGGCTTCTGCATACATTATAACATTATTTGGATCGGAATTAGAAATTACATTCGGATTGTCGCCGGATTGCGTATTTACGCTCAAGGTTATGATTGCGGACCGAACGCTTGATACAGCGAGAAACACAAAAATTAATCGGTACATGATTGCGAAATTGCGTTATAAAATGTAAAAGCAACGAGTCAGTACTGTGTGTAATTTGTAGTTGTACTGAATGTTTGACTACTGGATTGACCGTATATATACCAAGGAATTGCCAGTTTCGCAATAATCGATTTTACATTTTGTACAATAATTCTGAACTTCAGACACAAGAGGGCAAAAAGTAAAAAGAATGATAGTATGTGTGACCTACTTATTGTGATTTTTATTTTGAAAAATGAAGAAAATTCTCAACCAGATTGACCTAGATTGACTCACCGAATTCATGTTAATATAAACGATAAATGTACAAATTCTGTTAGCCGTCGTGTACAAAAAGTGTGTAGCTCTAGCTACTGAATTTACGTTATTTTTAGTAAAACGTAAAAATTAGATCGGCCATAGTTGTACATCATTACTATTAGGATATTAATAATATTAAAAAAATTATAGCAACTTCATTGCATTAATATTCAGCTTATTATTGTATAAATAAAAAATTACCTTTTTTTATATCATTATGAGCACGATTAATAATTATACTTAATTATTTTGTGTTCTAGTTATAGTTAAGGTATAATTTTCTAATCAAAAATTGTCTTTGTGACCATAATACGGCTATCATTATTCTTCAAATAGTTTCTACTGATATTACAAAAAAGTATCAATTTTGCCTGATTTTTCAACATTGAAACTAAATTGGCAGAAAAAAAAAATGTTTGACTAATTAACTTTTTTTTTTTTTTATATAAGAACATTTGGAAAGTGATTCGACCGTCGTATGCATAATATGTATAAATCGACTTACCAAATGCATGGTATTATAGCGATAAATATATAAAGTCGGTCAGCCGTCGTACACAAAAAGTGTGTAGCTCTACTAAATTTACGGTATTCTTTGCGAAATCGTATAAATTAGATTGGCAGTGGTATACAAATGTGTGCAGTTCAGCCTACCGAATTCTTCAGCGTGTGTAGATTGAATCACTAAATTCATGTATTATAGCATTATTTTCACATTAAAAAATGAAGGAAATTCTCGACCGTCTTATGTATAAATTATGTAGATCGACTCACTGAATTCATGTTATTTTAGCGATAAACGTACAAATTCCGTCAGCCGTAGTACACAAAAAGTGTGTAGCTCTAACTACTGAATTTATGTTATTCTTTGCGAAAACGTAGAAATTAGACTGGCCGTGGTACACAAAGTGTGCCGTTTGAACATTGGATGTTTTCTACTTAATAGCAAAAACAGAAATTCTAATAAATAATATAGATAATACTACTAATTTATATATCATTTCAAAATAAAAAAATTAACTTTGTTCATATATTATTGTAAGCACAATTAGTTAATATGCTTAATTATTTTGTTATATCATTGAGTTAATGGTTATAGTTAGAGTATAGTTTTCTAATCAAACAGTGTCTTGTGTCCATAATTGGCTATATTATTCTTCAAATAGTTTCTACTGTATTAAATAAAAGTATTCATTTTGCCTGATTTTTTAACATTGAAACTCAAGTGGGAGAAAAAAATTTAACTATCAACTTGCTGTTATCTTTACATAAGAAAATGTAGAAAATGATTGAGAACCGTTGTTCATAACTTTATGGATCGACTTACTAAATTTATGGTATTATAGCGATAAATATATAAAGTCAGCCGCCGTACACAAAAAGTGTGTAGCTCTATGTACCGAATTGACGGTTATGGTAGCGAAATCGTATAAATTAGATTGGCAGTGGTATCCAAATGTGTGCAGTTCAGCCTACCGAATTTTTCAGTGTGTGTAGCAAGTGTGTAGATCGAATCACTGAATTCATGTATTTTAGCGATAAACGTACAAATTCAGTCAGCCGCTGTACACAATAAGTGTGTAGCTCTAGCTATCGAATTTATATGGACATAAAATCTTTTATCTTTTTATCTTTTAGTACAAGTAATGAAGTTGTGGTTTTACAATCGGCTAACATCGTTTAAGCATCGATGCAGGCGGCGAAGGTATTGGTTTTACTCTGGTGTGGGCTTTTTTTTAACTGTATACACTGTAACTTTTTAATTACTGGACCAATTCTTTCGAGTAGCAACTTTTCAAATCACAAATTTCACATAGTTGGTACCTTAGGGGGGTAATAGTTGAAAAGGTATACTATTCTTTACAGTCAAAATTTGAAAAACACTATACCAGTTTTTAAATAAGAATTTTACTGGCTATAATTTCGAGAAAATGTGTTCCATCTAGTTGAAATTTATCAGAAATATTATTTCGTTTGCCCTCACACGTCAGTTGTATCAAATTTAAATTATACCAATATACCACCCCCTCCCCTCTAGTGGGGTACAAGTTTTTATTTTTTATTTTTTATTTTTTAGCCGTAATTTTAAGACCTTTAAAAAAAAATTGTCAGGAGTTAGATGTCATATGTATCCATAACATATTAAACGGGGAAAAATTCGGTACCACAGCTTTTTTTAATTGCCGGAAAACTGTGTTTTGGCAGATTGCGTATATTTTAACAAAGACACCTAAAATCTTAAAAAAAATGTTATCAAGTTATTAAAACATTTTTTTGTAGATCTAAGCAGAATGATACTATAAAGTTTTGATACTCAAGTACCATTTTTGGGTTTTAATTTAAGTTTTTTTTGGCCGATTAAAATTGAGAACTGATATTAAATTCGTAATCACCGTTTTCAGTGATTTTATCCGAGATGACTAGTACAGTAGAGTTTAGGCATTATGGAATCAAAGCAACAAGGGGACAGAGAGGTCACAGGTCTATAGGAATTATTGTAAATAAAAATGACAAAATTGAAAAAAAACGCTATTTAATTCACGTAAAATTCTTTAAAATATTTTTATTAAAATATAAAGCCGTGTATCTAAGTAAAATGTTATGATAAAACATTTTTTTAAAACATGCTTAGTTTTAAATATAAATTGCTACAAATCCGAAATCATGTTTTTTTTTTAAATTTCATCAAAAATATTTTAATGAGGTACACAGCTTTTTATTGTTTAAGTGACATAAATAGCATATTTTTTGTAAAAATCCGGATTACTGCATACCCATTTTTACTGAGTAGGTATGTTGTATAACAGAAAATAATACAATAACCTATTATTTTTCAAACAAATTCCCAAATGAAAATTTTAGGCAGTTAAATCAATTTTGTAGTACATTTGTTTAGTTAACATATTACACTTTTTACGAGACAACCAAAATTCAAAACTATTTGTTGTAGTATTGCACTAATTTAAACTTTTTAAATAGTTATAACTTTTGAACCGTGGAGAACAATTACTTATTTTTAACATTCGTATTTTTAAAATACTAAATGTTAACAGAATATATCCAGTTTAACATTTCCAATATAACTAATTTGCATATAAAAAAAGGTATTTTGAGTATAAAATGTATAACAAAAAAACCAATTTTGCTCTCAAATTATAATTTTTATTACAATACTACGATTGGATTACACTATCAACTAAATATACAATTATTATTACACAAAGTATTCACTAAGGCTACACTAATACAATGCGATTACGGTAATGTTGCGCATTATATAACTTGTTTACAGCGAACAGTTTCTTTAATCGACCTGACCCCTGTTGCAGAGGGTATCACACAAGATACAACCTGATCGTCTTTAACGGATTCCACAAGAAACGTGTCTGAACCAATCCACGGCACGATAAACTTCACCTTGTAATCATTTTCCGTCTCGCCTTGCTTCCTCAGGTATATATAACCATCCACACCAGTCGGTGAATTAGCACGGCCGCACGCCCGAATGGTCAGCGGATTATCTTTTGAGATTTTCAATCCATTTGGAGATGTTATCTCATTACAATCTCTATCGGCCCATTTTCCATAGTCTAATATTGAGTCTTTTACTTCCAAATAACTGTCGTTGTAGTTGTACTGTACCGTAAATGTCACTTTTTGTTTTTCTGCATCCAATATATTATTGTTTGCATTAGAATTTAAACTTACAGCCCGAGTGTCGCCGGATTGCGTATCCACGTTCACGGTTATGATTGCGGACCGAACGCTGGTTACAGCGAGAAACACAAAAATTAATCGGTACATGATTGCGAAATTGCGTTAAAAAATGTACAAGCAACGAATTAGCACTGTTTGTAATTTGTAGTTATACTGAATGATTGACTACTGAATCGACCTTATATATACCAAGGAATTACTTAACCGTCGTATGCATAATGTGTGTAGATCGACTCACCGAATTCATGTTAATATAGCGATAAACGTACAAATTCGGTCAGCCGTCGTGTACAAAAAGTGTGTAGCTCTATCTACCGAATTTATGGTTATCGTATCGAAATCGTATAAATTAGATTGGCAGTGGTATACAAATGTGTGTACTAATTTATATATCATTTCAAAATAAAAAATTAACTTTTTTCATATATTATTATAAGCACAATTAGTTAATATGCTTAATTATTTTGTTATATCATTGAGTTTAATGGTTATAGTTAGAGTATAGTTTTCTAATCAAACAGTGTCTTGTGTCCATAATTGGCTATTATTATTCTTCAAATAGTTTCTATTGTTATTAAATAAAAAGTATTCATTTTGCCTGATTTTTTAACATTGAAACTCAAGTGGGAGAAAAAAACAAATTTAACTAATCAACTTGCTGTTATCTTTACATAAGAAAATGTAGAAAATGATTGAGAACCGTTGTTTGCATAACCTTTATGGATCGACTTACCAAATTTATGGTGTTATAGCGATAAATATATAAAGTCAGCCACCGTACACAAAAAGTGTGTAGTTCTATGTACCGAATTGACGGTTATGGTAGCGAAATCGTATAAATTACATTGGCAGTGGTATACAAATGTGTGCAGTTCAGCCTACCGAATTTTTCAGTGTGTGTAGCAAGTGTGTAGATCGAATCACTGAATTCATGTATTATAGCGATAAACGTACAAATTCAGTTAGCCGTTGTGTACAAAAAGTGAGTAGCTCTAGCTACCGAATTTACGTTATTCTTAGCGAAAACGTAGAAATTAGATCGGCAGTGGTATACAAAAGTGTGCCGTTTGAACATTGGATGTTTTCTACTTAATAGCAAAAACAGAAATTATAATAAATAATATAGATAATACTACTAATTTATATATCATTTCAAAATAAAAAAATTAACTTTTTTCATATATTATTATAAGCACAATTAGTTAATATGCTTAATTATTTTGTTATATCATTGAGTTTAATGGTTATAGTTAGAGTATAGTTTTCTAATCAAACAGTGTCTTGTGTCCATAATTGGCTATTATTATTCTTCAAATAGTTTCTACTGTTATTAAATAAAAAGTATTCATTTTGCCTGATTTTTTAACATTGAAACTCAAGTGGGAGAAAAAAACAAATTTAACTAATCAACTTGCTGTTATCTTTACATAAGAAAATGTAGAAAATGATTGAGAACCGTTGTATGCAAAACTTTTATGGATCGACTTACTAAATTTATGGTGTTATAGCGATAAATATATAAAGTCAGCCACCGTACACAAAAAGTGTGTAGCTCTATGTACCGAATTGACGGTTATGGTAGCGAAATCGTATAAATTAGATTGGCAGTGGTATACAAATGTGTGCAGTTCAGCCTACCGAATTTTTCAGTGTGTGTAGCAAGTGTGTAGATCGAATCACTGAATTCATGTATTTTAGCGATAAACGTACAAATTCAGTCAGCCGCCGTACACAATAAGTGTGTAGCTCTAGCTATCGAATTTACGTTGTTTTAAGCGAATAGAGGTTGTTGTGTAATACAAAAGTGTGCAGTTTGACCTTTGGAGTTTTTTTAACATTGAGGCAAAAACAGAAGTTATATAGACATAAAATGTTTTATCTTTTTATCTTTTAATACAAGTAATGAAGTTGTGTTATTACAATCGGCTAACATCGTTTTAACTTTGATGCAAGGCGTCGTATGCAAGTATTGAAATTTATCAGAAATATTATTTCGTTTGCCCTCACACGTCAGTTGTATCAAATTTAAATTATACCAAATTCCCATCCCCCTAGGGGTACAAGGTTTTTTTTGTTTTTTTAATTTTTTAACCGTAATTTTAAGACTTTTAAATGGAAAATGTGTCAGTAGTCAGAACTCATATGTATCCATAACATATTAAACGGAAAAGAAAATTCGGTACCACAGCTTTTTTTTAATTGCTGGAATACTGTGTTTTCGCAAATTGCGTATATCTTAACAAAAACACCTAAAATCTTTAAAAAAATGTTATTAAGTTATTAAAACAATTTTTTTGTAGATCTATGTAGAATGATCCTATTAAGTTTTGATACTAAAGTACCATTTTAGGGTTTTAATTTAATTTTTTTTTTTTTATTTAAGTTTTTTTTTGGCTGATTAAAATTGAGAACTGATATTATGTTCGTAATCACCGTTTTCGATGATTTTATCCGAGGTGACTAGTACAGTAGAGTATAGGCATTATATAATCAAAGCAACGAGGTGATGTGAATATATCCAGTTTAACATTTCCAATATAACTAATTTGCATATAAGAAAAGGTATTTTGAGTATAAAATGTATAAAAAAAAAATAACAATTTTGTTCTGAAATTATAATTTGTATTACAATACGATAAGACTACACTAATAACAATATATTTAATTTTTATTACAAAACGTGTTCACTATTGCCAAAAAATACAATTTTGATTACACAAATTTTTCACTAAGGCTACACTAATACAATGCGATTACGGTAATGTTGCACATTATATAACTTGTTTACAGCGAACAGAACTTTGAATCGACCTGACCCCTCTTTTAGGTATCACACAAGATACAACCTGATCGTCTTTAACAGATTCCACAAGAAACGTGTCTGAACCAATCCACGGCACGATGAACTTCACCTTGTAATCATTTTCCGTCTCGCCTTGCTTCCTCAGAAATATGTAACCATCCACACCCGTCGGTGAATTAGCACGGCCGCACGCTCGAATGGTCAGCGGATTATCTTTTGAGATTTTCAATCCATTTGGATCCGTGATCTCATTACAACCGCTATCGGTCCATTTTCCATAGTCTAACATTGAGTCTTTTACTTCCAAATAACTGTCGTCGTAGTTGTACTGTATCGTAAATGTCACTTTTTGGTTTTCTGCATCCAATATATCATTATGTCGATCAGAATTTAAACTTACAGCCCGAGTGTCGCCGGATTGCGTATCGTTCACGGTTATGATTGCGGACCGAACGCTGGTTACAGCGAGAAACATAAAAATTAATCGGTACATGATTGCAAAATTGCGTTATAAAATGTAAAAGCAACGAGTCAACACTGTTTGTAATTTGTAGTATTACTGAATGTTTGATTACTGAATCGACTGTATATGTACCAAGGAATTGCCAGTTTCGCAATAATCGATTTTACATTTTGTACAATAATTCTGAACTTTAGACACAAGAGGGCAAAAAGTAAAAAGAATGATAGTATGTGTGACCTTCTTATTGTGATTTCTATTTTGAAAAATGAAGAAAATTCTCAACCATCGTATGCGTAAACTGTGTAGATTGACTCACCGAATTCGTGTTAATATAAACGATAAAAGTTCAAATTGGTCAGCTGTCATGTACAAAAAGTGTGTAGCTCTAGCTACCGAATATACGTTATTTTAGTGAAACGTAAAAACTAGATCGGCCATAGTTGTACATCATTACTATTAGGATATTTATAATAATAAAAAAATTATAACAACTACATTGCATTAATATTCAGCATATTATTGTATAAATAAAAAATTACCTTTTTGTTATATCATTATATGCACGATTGATTATTATACTTATGATTTTGTGTATTAGTTATAGTTAGGGTTTAGTTTTCTAATCAAACAGTGTCTTTGTGTCCATAATTAGCTATTATTATTCTTCAAATAGTTTCTACTGATATTACAAAAAAGTATTCATTTTGCCTGATTTCTTAACATTGAAACTCAAGTAGGAGAAAAAACAAGTTTAACTTATCAACTTTTTGTTTTTTTTGTATTAGAAAATGTAGAAATAGGCCTACAGTCTACTGTCGTATGCATAATGTGAGGTTGGGGGTTGGGATAAGGGTAATTGGAATTATTTTACTCAGTCCTGGCAGACTAAATCTTGGGCAACGCCGGGTACAAGAGTGTGCCGTTTGAACAAAAAAAAAAGTTATATTAAATAATAATGAAAATATTTATAATATATTATATGTAAATTATTATATATATTATTAATATTGTTAATATTGTAAAATAAAAAATGAAACATTTTACATAAAAAAAATACAAACATTTCTCGACCGTCGTATGCAAATTAAAATGCTTAATTATTTTTAGAAATTACAATGTTAAAACAGAGTCTTTGTGTACGCATGATTTTTTGTAAATGTATAAATGTTATCTTATTTAAAAAAAATTAAAAGTCAACTGGCAAAAAAATAAAGAAATCGAGTGAACGCAAGTAGTATTTACTTTATCCTAAAGAAAAATCGTCGATATTGGATGTACAAAATGTTTGTCGTATTCACACTTTGGTACACTAACCGTTATACACACACCCTGTAAATAAATTTACTTAAATACCTTTTACCTAAACACTAAGGTGCCTTTTAGTAAGTGCGAATAAATGTGGCAGACCTTCCGGATTGTTTCTGCCTCGGGTGATTTTCCGTCCAACGATCAATATTTTGAATTTATTATTTAGTTCTAATTTGAACGTTGAACGTACAACATATCTCTTATCTCTTATCTCCTATATTTTTCCCTATCTTCTACCCACTATATCCCATCCCCTATCTCCTACCCCCATCTCATACCCCTATTTTCAACCTACTATCACTCACCCCTATCCCTACCCATATCTCTCACCCCTTTCCACTCATCCTATCTCCCACCCCTATCTTGTAACGCTTTTTTTCGTTATACATTTTTCGGTTAAGTGCCAGAGCTAATGAAAATTTTAGGCAGTTAAATCAATTTTGTAGTACATTTGTTTAGTTAACATATTACACTTTTTACGAGACAACCAAAATTCAAAACTATTTGTTGTAGTATTGCACTAATTTGAACTTTTTAAATAGTTATAACTTTTGAACCGTGGAGAATAATTACTTATTTTTAACATTTGTATTTTTAAAATACTAAATGTTAACAGAATATATCCAGTTTAACATTTCCAATATAACTAATTTGCATATAAGAAAAGGTATTTTGAGTATAAAATGTATAACAAAAAAACCATTTTTGCTCTCAAATTATAATTTTTATTACAATACTACGATTGGATTACACTATTAACTAAATATACAATTATTATTACACAAAGTATTCACTAAGGCTACACTAATACAATGCGATTACGGTAATGTTGCGCATTATATAACTTGTTTACAGCGAACAGTTTCTTTAAGCGACCTGACCCCTGTTGCAGAGGGTATCACACAAGATACAACCTGATCGTCTTTAACGGATTCCACAAGAAACGTGTCTGAACCAATCCACGGCACGATAAACTTCACCTTGTAATCATTTTCCGTCTCGCCTTGCTTCCTCAGGTATATATAACCATCCACGCCAGTCGGTGAATTAGCACGGCCGCACGCCCGAATGGTCAGCGGATTATCATTTGAGATTTTCAATCCATTTGGAGATGTTATCTCATTACAATCTCCATCGGCCCATTTTCCATAGTTTAAAAATGAGTCACGTACTTCCAAATAACTGTCGTTGTAGTTGTACTGTACCGTAAATGTCACTTTTTGTTTTTCTGCACGCATTGTATCATTATTTGGATCAGAATTAAAACTTACAGCCCGAGTGTCGCCGGATTGCGTATCCACGTTCACGTTCACGGTTATGATTGCGGACCGAACGCTGGTTACAGCGAGAAACACAAAAATTAATCGGTACATGATTGCAAAATTGCGTTATAAAATGTACAAGCAACGAGTCAGTATTGTTTGTAATTTGTAGTTGTACTGAATGTATGACTACTGAACCCACGGTATATATACCACGGAATTGCCTGTTTGGCAGTAATCGATTTTAAACTGGACCAAGTATTATAAACAACTAAATATTCCGACCTTCGAACACAAAAGGGCAAATAGTACAACGTGTGATAGATAATATGTTAAGTTTATTGCTACCCTGGTCAAATTATCGTCTCTAACGCAGGGTTATCAACTCGACAGCTCAGATTTGGTGCTTTACAATCAAACGAACCAAATGATTGCCTATATGATTCAACATGACGTTGTTAACACGCCCTTGATAGCAAGACATTTCTGAGCGATAAACATATAGATGTAATTGGCGGTTTTTTAAGAATAATTGTAGGTCTAGCTCTAGCTACCGAATTTACGTTATTTTTAACGATACCATTGAAACTTGCTGGATTGGTCATTGTTGCATTTAAAATTAAGAATATCAGACTATTTATTTTAACATAGTTTGACTCCATAACTATTAAGATACATGTATTACTATACTATGCGTATATATTTTATTTTCAAGAACTATTTAATGTTTTTTTTATAAAAACTATACATAAAACTTTTATAAATATGTAACTCAACCTGTTATCTTTACTTTACTTTAATCAAAAACCGTCGATATTCAATATATAAAATGTCACCGAAAAGTGATGAAAAAAAAAATGGTGAACTTTTTTTATACTTTTATGGGATTTTCAAAAAAAAGTTATATGCTTAATTATTTTTTAAACGTCGAAATGTCTAGTTTAAATAAAAAAACATTTATTCACAGTCTCATGTTCATCATTGGCAAAATATTTTACAGCGTGTTGCTCTGGTATACTTTCAAGTAATGTCGGTATAACATCAAGTTGAAGACGGTTATCTTGTTATTTTTTAAACATACACAATCGAAATATTGTACTCAAAATTGACACATCAATAGTTTTCAGATGAGGCAATCCATTGTGCAACTAAACCTGCACATTTTTATATAATTTCAAATAATTAAATTCATATATTTAGTAATCATCTATTTTATTAACGCTGAATAAGTTAAAAAATAATAATCTATTTTACTTAATGACTATATCTATTTTAATAATTAATTTTTTTTTCTCCACTTTTATAACTCATATACGATTTATTTTTGTACAAAAACGTATGTTTCTACTTCAAATTATTTATTATAACACAGACATAATAGCTGGTAGGCAGCCGGATAGGTCATAGATTCCAAGTGGGATGTGGGGTTCACTGTCTAGCTATCTGTCAGATCAGAAACGACGTACTAAAAAAGTGAGTGTACGGTACTTCTTGCTTAAAGATTAAAGTACAATTTTTTAAATTTTAAACTGAAAAGAATAGTCTAGAAGTTAGACGATTACGGGTTATCAAGTGTCCGGTGTTGCTTACTTTATGGGTTGAAAACAGATAAAAATGCTAGAGGTCAGTTGGCTAAATATCTGTTATGGTGTACGTATGTAAAACAAAAGTTGTTCAAACGTAGATAACTGTATGTTATATGTCTAGATATTGGTTGAATTAAAATACTTATTTGTTCAGAAATCACCGTCTATGCCAGTATCTGGTAATGTACGTTTAGAACTTAACCATCAGAGGTACACGTGGCGTGGAGTATTAAAGGTAGATACTTGAAGTCTGACATCTGATGGTTATTAGAAGTTTAAAATTGTGAAAGAATGATATGTTTGTGTCCTGTGAGGGTTACTTAGGAACTCAAGGGTACAAAACATGAATGCAATGTCTAGAGGTCAATCGGTATATATTAAATAGGGAAACAATTGAAGAGTGATGGATAAATAGGTAAAATAATTTGTAGAAAATATGTTTGATTATTCGGCGATCCAAAATCTAAATATACAAATTATTTGTTAAAAGTTAAATGATTTTGAGTAGTATTTAAAAACTAACTATCCACATCCATATAATAATAAGTACCTAAACTGGAATTTACCCATACTTATATTTCATATTATTTTAATACTAAAATAGTAGTGATAAACTATATAATCGAGATTAAAAATATTAATAATATATTATATTATACATATATATTAGTAACATTATTCTATATTATTTATTATAATTTTGGGTTTATAGGCTTCTAAGTTTATGCTGCAATCATATAAAGTACCTAGGTTGTTTCAACAAAAACTTCTATAATCGACAGTTGAACTAATTTCAGTTGTATCTACAAATATGAAAAAATCGAAGATCCAACTGCCTACTTTTGTATACCACAGTCGATCTAATTGTTACGTTTTCACTAAAAATAACGTAAATTCGGTAGCTAGAACTACACACTTTTTGTGTACGACGGCTGACCGAGTTTGTAGGTTCATCGCTATAATAACATGCATTCGTTGAGTCCATCTATACACTTCATTCATACGACGGTCGATTCAATTTCTACATATTTTTCTAATCTAAAAGTGACAAAAGTTTGTTTGCTTAAATTTTTAAATTTTTTGCCATTTGAGTATTAATTATAAAAAATGTGTCAACATTTTTACATTTTTTGAACATCGGTAGAAACTATTTAATAAATGATGATGGCCGATTGTAAAAACAAATGTGAACACAAAGACACGGTTTGTTTAACAATAATTATGCATATTAATTTGTTTAATTAGCCCATAATGGTTTTTATACCAAGTTCATCTTTAATTTGTACAATAACCGGTTACATGATAGTTTTCGGTAACGTTTTATATATCTAATATTGACGGTTTTCCATTCAGGTAAACTGTAATGTTAGCAGGTTGAGTTACATATTTTTGAAAGTTGCTGAACATCGAGTATTAACTTTTTTTTATAGAAGAACATGAAATAGTTCTCAAAAAAAAAAAAAAAATACGCATAGCATAGTAATACACGTATCCTAATAGTTAAGGGGTCAAACTATGTGAAGTCAATAGTTTCTACGTTTTCGCTAAAATAATGTAAATTCGGTAGCAAGAGCTACGCACTTCTCGTATACGACGGCTGACCGAATTTGTACGTTTATCAGTAAAATAACGTTTTATTATGTATATTATGTGTTCTAATAGTTATCGGGTCAAACCACGTTAAAATCAATAATCTGAGATTCTTAATTTTGATATGCAACAATCGAGCAAGTCTCAACGTTTTCGCTAAAAATAACGTAAATTCGGTATCAAAAGCTACCTACGCAATTTTCTTATAAAACCGCCGATTCAATGTAAATGTTTATCGCTGAGAAATTTCTTGTCTATCAAAGGCCTAATAACAACGTCATGTTGAATCGTATAGGCAATCATTTGGTACGTTTGTTTGTGAAGCACCGTATCCGAGCTGTCGAATTGATAATCCTGTGTTGAAGGCGATAATTTGGCCAAAGGGAGCAACACATTTAACATATTACCTATCATATTTTGTACCGTTTGCCCTCTTGCGTCCGAAGTTCAGAATTATTTAGTTGTTAATAATACTTTGTCCGTAATAAAATACAAAATCGATTACCGCAAAACGGGCAGTTCCGTGTTATATATACGGTTAATTCCGTAGTCATACATTCAGTATAACTACAAATTACCAACAGTGCCATCTCGTTGCACGTGCAATTTATAACGCAATTTCGCAATCATGTACCGATTAATTTTTATGTTTCTCGCTGTAACCAGCGTTCGGTCCACACTAGTAACCGTAAACGTGGATACGTCGTCCGACAAAATTCAGTTCGATAAATGCTCCATCGTCTGCGGTCCCCTGTGTTCTGTTATATGTTCGCGTCTGCCAATAAGTCTACCTACAGCTCTCTGCAAAAGTGTTTGCAAGCCACTGTGCGAAAAATCGTGTCAGTCGGTAAGTGGTTAATTGCAACTGCAGTTATCAGACTATGCAGTTTCCGTTTCACCTGATTTACACAGCATGGTGAATTTATTCCTTGTTATTTTCACTTTTTTCTCAGGATCCGAAAATAGCAATTACGATAACGTACAATCATAACGACACTTATGTGGAAGTACGTGATTCGGATTTAGACTCGGGAAAATGGACCAAAGATGATTGTAAAAAGACATCGTCTCCGGATGGTTTGAAAATCACAAAAGATAATCCGGTGACCATTCGAGCGTGTGGCAAGGATCTGTCGACGAAGGGTGTCAAAGGTTATTTTTACCTGGCGCTCAATAACGAGGCGGAAAATGATTACAAGGTGACATTTAGCGTGCCGTCGATGATAACCGGTAAAACAATTTTTCATTTGGATCCCCTTAAAAACGATGGGCCTATAAGTTGTGAGCCAGACGAGCAAGGCTCAAGTTCGATTCCATCTTCTATCCGCTGTTTTAGAGTAATATGATAACGTGCAACACTACCGTTATCGCATTATATTTTCGGGCATTGTTGTAGTCTCAGTGAATATGTTTTGTAATAAAAATTGTATAATATATGCCATTAGTGTAGTGTTATTTTTTTGTAACAATAACAATTATAATTCCAAAGCTAAACATTTTTATTATTCAAAAACATTCTGTACTAGAAATACACTTTCTAAGTTCAAACTGTATGCAAATTGTTTTCAATGTCTAAATTTGAATCTTATGTTATTTGCGCATGTGCACCGTCTACGTATGAAATTTAAATTGGAACTCCTATACTTTTCGGGATATTCTGTTGAAGTTGAATATTTTGAAAACCAAAATGTTAAAAACCAGTTTTTATACTCAACAGCTGTTTAAAAGTTATAGCTATTGCAAGTTCAAATTAGTGCACTATTAAAAAGCATTTATAGGTATGTTAAAACAAATATTTTGTAGTTCAAACTGTATGCTAACTTTAAAACTCTTATTCCGGATTTAAAAAGAAAAAACGTTATTTAAGCCACATAAAAATCTTATAAATATTATTATAATATAGTGCTGTGTGATTTTGTATTTTATACCGGACAAAGTATTATAAACAACTAAATAATTTTGCACTTTAGACACAAGAGGGCAAACGGTAAAGTTTATTAGTAAGAGCAGCGTTTATTGCTACCCTGGCAAAATTCACATACAGATATGGTGTTTCACAAACAAACGTACCAAATGATTGCCTACACTATTCAACATGACGTTGTTATTAGGCCCGTGATAGACAAGAAATTTCTTAGCGATAAATATATACATTGAATCGGCGGTTTTATAAGAAAATTGTGTAGGTAGCTATTGATACCGAATTTACGTTATTTTTAGCGAAAACGTTAAAACTTGCTCGATTGTTGAGTACAAAATTAAAAATCTCAGATTATTGATTTTAACACAGTTTGACCCCATAACTTTTAGAATACGTATTATACATAATATAACTAAGCACTATTTGAAACTCGAGTGGCGAAAAATAAAAAAGTTTAAGTAAACAAATTTTTGTCATTTTAGATTAGAAAGTGTAGAAAATGAATCGCCGTCGTATACATAGCATATTATGTATAGATCGACTCACCCAATTCATGTTATTGTAGCGATAAACCTACAATTTAGGTTAACTTTTTAAATTGAGAATAATATACTAAAAATGTTGACTGGTCGATAACCAGGATCGGATAACTATTTTTGAAGTAATTGAAGTTTTAAGTATAGAGCAGCAGGAAATATGGAGTGTAGTATTATTTTTATCTGCGCGCATTTCCAACCGCACTTTCCCTCTCATCCTAACTTTAAAACTCTTATTCCGGATTTAAGAAAAAAACGCTATTTAAACCACATACAAGTCTTAAAAATATTATTATAATGTAAAGCTGTGTATCTAAATAAAATGTTTTGATGAAAATTTAAAGAAAAAATGCTTAATTTTGAGTATTAATTGCTACAAATCCTAAAGTTTTTATTTTACGTTTCACCAAAAATATTTTAATTAAGTACACAGCTATTTCAACCCTGTTGTCAACTCGAGAGCTCAGATATTATGGTGCTTCATAATCAAACGTACCAAATGATTGCCTATAGTGCTCGACATTTTATTATTTTTACATTAAAAATGTAGAAATTTATTCGATCGTCAAAAGAAGTGTGTAGGTCGACTCACCGAATTCATGTTCACATAGCAATAAACATAATGATTTGGTCAGCCGTGCTATACAAAAATTGTGTAGCTCTAGGCTACCGAATTACATTATTTTTAGCTAAAACTTTGAAATTAGATATGTCGTTCAAACCACCTAGATACTTTATGTTACTTCAGCGAGAACGTAGGAACTTGCCTGGATTATTGTTTATTTTGAGTACAATAATAACGATAGATACTACTAAATTTCAAACGAGGTAACCGGTTCGAAGAAGCAATTTTTTTTATAACAAAAGGTGTTCAAATTATTTTTGGGTTTCGTCACAAAAATATGAGAATCAAGCCAAAAAATGGTCGTATTTTGTTGAATTAAAATGTTTTTGTACAAACATTTAATTATGACGCCCCTTCTTCATAAAAACTTAATCATGTGTTTTGTTTAGCGTCGAGTGCTAAAATGTACGTATATAATACCGTAGATACAAATTTAATTATGAATCTACATACAATGGAAAATAAAACTATAAACATGTGACAGTAGGTATGACGTCATTTTCAGTAGTATTTTAATTAAAACCGTCTAATACGATAATTTAAATATTTCTATAAAATAACTTAAGCGATTACCGCAAATAACATACAAAATTTGCTTTGATGCAAATTCTCAACTATTACTATTTATTAGGAAGTATGTCGCAATATAAATATGTTGTTTATCTTTATCATAAAAATACTTAGTTAGTAAACAGGAAAATGGTAGACTGAACTGCACACATTTGTATACCACGGCCAATCAAATTTCTACGTTTTTGCTAAGAATAACATAAATTCAGTAGCTAGAGCTACTCACTTTTTGTACACAACGGCTGACTGAATTTATACGTTTATCGCTAAAATACATGAATTCAGTGATTCGATCTACACACTTGCTACACACACTGAAAAATTCGGTAGGCTGAACTGCACACATTTGGATACCACTGCCAATCTAATTTATACGATTTCGCTACCATAACCATAAATTCGGTAGATAGAGCTACACACTTTTTGTGTACGACGGCTGACTTTATATATTTATCGCTATAATACCATAAATTTGGTAAGTCGATCTATACACATTATGCATACGACGATCGAGTCAATTTCTACATTTTCTAATGTAAAAATAACAAAAAGTTGATTAGTCAAACATTTTTTTTTTCTGCCAATTTAGTTTCAATGTTGAAAAATCAGGCAAAATTGATACTTTTTTGTAATATCAGTAGAAACTATTTGAAGAATAATGATAGCCGTATTATGGTCACAAAGACAATTTTTGATTAGAAAATTATACCTTAACTATAACTAGAACACAAAATAATTAAGTATAATTATTATTCGTGCTCATAATGATATAAAAAAAGGTAATTTTTTATTTATACAATAATAAGCTGAATATTAATGCAATGAAGTTGCTATAATTTTTTTAATATTATTAATATCCTAATAGTAATGATGTACAACTATGGCCGATCTAATTTTTACGTTTTGCTAAAAATAACGTAAATTCAGTAGCTAGAGCTACACACTTTTTGTACACGACGGCTGACCGAATTTGTACGTTTATCGTTTATATTAACATGAATTCGGTGAGTCAATCTAGGTCAATCTGGTTGAGAATTTTCTTCATTTTTCAAAATAGAAATCACAATAAGTAGGTCACACATACTATCATTCTTTTTACTTTTTGCCCTCTTGTGTCCGAAGTTCAGAATTATTATACAAAGTGTAAAATAGATTATTGCGAAACGGGCCATTCTTTGGTATATATACGGTCGATTCAGTAGTCAAACATTGAGTTTAACTACAAATTACAAACAGTGCTGACCCGTTGCTTGTACATTTTCTAACACAATTCGCAATCATGTACCGATTAATTCTTGTGTTTCTCGCTGTAACCAGCGTTCGGTCCGCAATCATAACCTTGAACGTAAATACGCAATCCGGCGACAATCCGAATGTAATTTTGAATTCCGATCCAAATAATGTTATAATGTATGCAGAAAACCAAAAAGCGGCATTTACGATCAAGTACAACTACGCCGACAGTCATTTGGAAGTACGTGACTCGTTTTTAAGCTTTGGAAAATGGACCGATGGTAAATGTAATGAGTTAACGTCTCCAAATGGTTCGAAAATCTCAAAAGATAATCCGCTGACCGTTCGAGCGTGCGGCCGTGAACATTCGCCGTCGGGTGTCACTGGTTATTTATTCCTGAGGAAGCAAGGCGAGACGGAGAATGATTACAAGTTGACGTTTGATGTGCCGTGGGGAGCAGGTGCTAACAAGTTTGTGTTGACCGCCCTTAAAGATGAACCGACTGTATCTTGTGAGCTAGCCCCTGATAGTGGGTCAAGTATGGTTAATAAATCTATTCGCTGTTTTAGAGTTCTATAATGTGCGACATTACTGTAACCGCACTGTATTGGTGTAGTCTTGGTGAGTACTTTGTGTAATAAAAATTGTATTTTTTGGCAATAATGTATTCTTTAGTGAACACTTTTTGTAATAAAAATTGTATATTTGGATATTAGTGTAGTCTTATCGTACTGTAATAAAAATTATAATTTCAGAGCAAAATATAGATTGTTTTTTTTATTAACATTTCCATTAAATAAAATGTACTGCCTTAATTGTCGTGTGAAAATTTGTATGAAAAATCACTTATTGTATTATTTTCTGTTATACAACATACACACTGGGTATCCAGCGATCTGGGTTTTAACAAAAAAGTGCTATTTATGCCACCTAAACATATTATTAGGTACAATGAATAGCCATGTACTTAATTTAAACAATTTTAATGAAATGTAAAATAAAACTTAAATTTGAATTTGTAGCAGTTTATATTGAAACTAGACATTTTTTTAAAATTTACATCAGAACATTTTATATAGGTACACAGCTTTATGTTATAATAATATTTAATATGTATAAGATTTTTATGTGGCTTAAATAGCGTTTTTTGTCTTAAATCTGTTATTTTAATTTCCTATCACTGATGCACACAGACACACTGCGCACACTTTGCCTATGATAATACTGCCGGCCAAATAGTTTGATAACTCTTCCATTCAATTCCATTCAAAACCCTAGGCACGCAACTGGTTTGTAGTTTATTAACTGCAATGCAAATTAATTGAACAGATACTTTTTTTCTATGGTATTATGTATCTATCACAATTTTAAATTGGTGTTAAATTTTAGCAAAAAATTGCATATACAATGCGCCTTAATAAAGGTTACACCTCAAACAGCCACCGATATTACCTATTACCTCTTCTGAATTATATTCAAAATTAAGCATTTTTTAAAAAAATTTATTAGAAAGTTCTTTTTAAGTACACAGCTTTATATTGAAAAATATTTAATATTTATAAGATTTTTAAGTGGCTTAAATAGCGTTTTCCCCTCGTAAATCCGGATTTTCAAACTTTTTCTACAGAAGTTTTGTACAGATACCGACAACCGCAAACCGCACCATTGTCTTCAATTACAAGCAGTATTATTATGATAATACTGCTGGCTAAATAGTTATGAAACTGGTCTACAAATACGAATGTTTTACTAACTTCCTATAAGAGTTTTGTATGTAATAATGACCGACTAACCGCCGTATTAAATATAATCAATGGTATAATCAATTATATTACCTATAATTAGCAATATAGTGAAAATATTTTCAGTACCTGTTGGCTCTACCATCAGTTTATACACTCGCCCATAGCCTCCTGGAAATTGACTACGGTCAAGGTTCCTCCTTTTTTTGGGGGGATTTTTCATAATAAGAAAAAGTTTGTCTACAGATTTTTGAGGAAATTGTGCATGTTGTAGTTTCATTCTAGATCTACCTTTGGTCTAATTTTTATTGCATGTGCAATAGGTAACCGAAAGTAATAATTGTGTATGTTTAATAAGCATTAATGATTGGAATAATTATCAGTTGTGGTATCAAAGCGATAATAATATTACATACCTTGTGTAATGTGTAACAAAGTTCAATGGTATTTCAACTCTCCATCGTACACACAAAATAGTGTTCATCAGTATTATCGTCGTCGTCGTCAATACATGTACTAAAAAATATCAACAATTTAATTTTTGTTTATTTTGCAATATTTATTTTAGGTTAATCGTGCAGTTATTTTGTTTTGTTTTGTGTAGTCACAAGACCTAAACACTAAAACCGTTTACAACATTTAAATACATTGGAAAATTAATACAAAATAATAATGGATACGTGCCTACACTTTTAAAAACTTAATTTATTTTTGTATGTTTATATTTTTTAGATATAATTTTTACAACACGGTTGATAACCACATAAGGTTAACAACTATTACCGGATACATCCGAAAATCATCCACGTATCTAATTAGATAATAATGAAATTACTTGTTCGGTGCTTACCTTCAAATGGTCTATGCCAGTTTTCGCTGTACAAGTCCACCGTTCTATATTATTTATCAGTTTTTTGTGAAACTAAATTTAAAATCATACAAAATGTTTGGGGTTTTACCTTTTTCGCTTGTCATTTCTTTAGTTACTTCCATTTAACACAAATTAAATTGAAAGTAAACACCGCGCAATTACCGCTTTTTAGACTACTTTAATCTACAAAGACAATAACATTAAAATGCATACACACAATTTTTCTTATACAACAGCTGATTCAATTTCGCTAATAAAATAATATGTATTGTCTAACATTACCGCGAAACGGGCAATTCCGTGGTATATATTCTATCGATTCAGCAGCCGTACATTCAGTGTAACTACAAAGTACAAACAGTGCCATCCGTTATAACGCAATTTCGCAATCATGTACCGAATAATTTTTATGTTTCTCGCTATGACCAGCGTTCGGTCCGACAACACTAGTTTAAATTCCATATCGACAATTACAATACAGTACAACGACAACTACTACGACAACTACAACAGTTACTTGGAAGTACGCGACTCATTTTTAAGCTATGGAAGATGGGCCGATAGCAGCTGCAATGAGGTGCCGTCTCCAACTGGTTTGCAAATCGCAATAGATAATCCGGTGACCATTCGAGTGTGTGGCCGTACAAATTCGCCGACGGGTGTCGATGGTCATTTATTCCTGAGGAAGCAAGGCGAGACGGAGAATAATTGGAAGTTGACGTTTTCTATGTCGTGGATGGAGACGAACAGGTTTCTGTTGGCCTCTCTTAAAAAAGATCCGGTTGTATCATGTATGGTACCGGATTGGTCAGAATCGGAAAACGGGTTACACCGTTCGTTTAATATATCCATTAGCTGTAATAGAGTTGTAAAAAATGCAACGTTACCGTAATCGCATTGTATTAATGTAGTCTTGGTGAATACTTTGTGTAATAAGGAAATGTATTTTTTGACAATATTGCATTTTTTAGTGTTTACGTTTTGTAATAAAAATAATAATTTCAAAGCAAAATATATATTTTTTAAAACATTCTATACTAGAAATACCTTTTCTTAGTTTAAACTATATGCAAATTGGTTTTGCTGGAAATGTTAAATTCGACATATTCTGTTAACATTTAATATTTTGAAACCAAAAATGTTTAAAATAAGTTTTTATACTCGTCTGTTCAAAAGTTATGGCTATTTAGAGTAAAGCTATTAAAGTAAAATTAGTGCACTATTAAGAAGCAAATATAGGTGTATTAAAACAAATATTTTAGTTGTATCTTGAAAAAGTGTAATATGTTATCTAAACTAGTATTTTGAAGAAAACAAATGTACTACAAAATTGAATTAACTGCCTAAATTTTACCATAAACATCTGAATTGTTAATATTTTTAGAGAAATATTCTTCAATATTGAATATATAAATTTATGTCTTTAAAAAATTGTAAAAAAAATTGTTGGGATGTATAAGTTTCCCCATAGAACTCATATTCGTCGGTTTGCAGTTGTCGATATTTGTACAAAACATCTACAGAAAAAGTTTCAAAAAAAAGTTGCTTATCATAGGCAGTGTGTGTGTGTATAAGTCAGATTTACGAAAAAAGCGCTACTTAAGCCACTTAAAAATCTTATAAATATTAAATATTAATACAACATAAAACTGTGTACGTATGTAAAATGTTCTGATGAGGATTTAAAAAAAAAATTCATAGTTTTGTAAATTGCTACATCTCCAAAATGAAGTTTTATTTAACGTTTCATCAAAACAAATTTTAATTAAGCACACCGCTTTTTATTGTAAGAAAAGGTTTTTTTTAGTATAGAATGTTTAAAAAAATATATATTTTGTTTTGAAGTTATTATTTTTATTACAAAACGTAATCACTAAAGAATGCAATATTGCCAAAAAATACATTTCCTTATTACACAAAGTATTCACTAAGACTACACTAATACAATGCGATTACGGTAACGATGCATTTTTTACAACTCTATTACAGCTAATAGATATATTAAACGAACGGTGTAACCCGTTTTCCGATTCTGACCAATCCGGTACCATACATGATACAACCGGATCTTTTTTAAGAGAGGCCAACAGAAACCTGTTCGTCTCCATCCACGACATAGAAAACGTCAACTTCCAAGTATTCTCCGTCTCGCCTTGCTCCCTCAGGAATAAATGAATAATCGACACCCGTCGGCGAATTTGTACGGCCACACGCGCGAATGGTCACCGGATTATCTATTGAGATTTTCAATTCAGGCGTTCCAGTCTATTTGTCTCCGCATCGTAACCAAAGCCCCATGGTACGTCACCAACAACTCCCTTCACGAAGACCTCAAAATAGCAACAGTCAAAAAGACTGCATCTATTTACCACCAAAGACTACATTGCAAAATGCACTGCCATCCAAACCGACTTTTCACTCAGCTACACTCAAAAACTCTTCCGGGCAATCCAAACCGTCGCCTCAAACGAAACTGGTCAAGAGACCTACTTAACGTAAATTAACCTAATTTAAAATTTCAGGTTAGGTTAGGTTTTTGTACAGGTGTGGCTTTACTGTGAGCCTCCTCCTCACTGCCCTGTCATTGTCTCTTTTTGTTTCTCATCGCATAATTACTTATTGTACATATATCTGTATAGATTGTGAATTTTCTAATAAACGTCCTTAAAAAAAAAAAAAAAAATGATTACCATGAAAATATTATATAAATAAAAAAAAAAAGATGTTTTATATTCTTATCAAAATTAATTAGTTAACTAACTAATAAAAACAATAATACGCGCGACAATATTCTACTCGTAACAGAACGGTCGTTTACGGGAGAGTGCACCCGACATAGTAGTTTGGGCGGCCTTAAACAATAAGCATGATTGAAATTATATGAACTATGCTACACCTGTAAAGCCGCCCAGTTAAGAAAATAATAAATTTTTATGAACTTTAATTTGCATTTTGCACACAGAATAAATCAGAATGGTCGCTGATAGGACAATACGCGAGACTACGGTAATTTGAGTTGAATTGGCCGCATGGCAAAAACAATTAAAACAATAACGGTTTTAATTTATTATAAATTTAGTAACTGCACACTATTGTTTATCACGGCCGATCTAAAAATAACGTGAATTGTGTAGTTAGAACTACACAATTTGTGTATACGACGGCTGACCGCATTTGTATGTTTATCACACTATAATCACTTTATTTGGTGAATCTATCTTTACACTTAAGCATTTGACGGAAGAGTAAATTTCTACATTTTTTATTGTAAAAATAACATAGTCGTTTTCTCAAATTTTTTTTTTGTATAAATTTATATGTTAAATATGAATGCAATGTCGATGTTATAATTTATCGGTGACATTTTCTACAACCAACATCGACGGTTTTCCATTAGGTAAAGGAAAATTGGCAGTTTGAGCTACATATTTTTAGAAGTTGCTGCAAATCGAGTTTTAACGGTTTTTGATAAAATAACGTAAACAGTTTTGAAAAAATTGTTTGCCATTTTTAGGCTAGACAAATTGACTCGATCATTTAGTTTAATTTCATTTGGCGTAACATAATTCATTGGTTTCTGGACCGAGTAATCAGAAAAAATATTTTTAGTATATGGCCAGATAATATTTACTATCCATTATTATTTAATATTTTTTAAGCGTGACTTGTGAAACGAGTATAACGGGTCTTGTTTATGTTATTCCTTATTTTATTTTAAATTAAATAATAATTATAGAACGTGTATTAAAATCTTGATGTGTGAAAAGATACTTGAAAATAAAAAATTATAAAAACAGTTTTCAATTATAATATGGTTTATGTGTAGCTATAGCTTCAAATTCTTTAACGTAATTAATAAAATCAAGTTGTATATTATTTAAAATATTGAATAAAAATAAGTTAGAGGTTAAACATTAATTGCTTTAAGCCTTAAGCAATAAATGAATTGAATTATCCAACAGTACATAGCCCTGCTGTTCATTTTAATATAATTGATTGTACTTACTACAGCGGTTAGTCGGTCGTTATTACCCATATAACTCTAATAGAAATTTAGTGAAAAAAACGCTATTAGATTCACGTATAAATGTTTTTATTAAAATATAAAACTGTGTATCTAAGTAAAATGTTGAGATAAATTGTATTTTTATAAATGCTTAATTTTCAATATAAATTGCTACAAATCCGAAATCAAGTTTTTTCTTTAGCTTTTTATTGTTTAAGTGACATAAATATCAACATTTTTGTAAAAATCCGGATTACTGGATACCCATTATTACTGAGTAGGTATGTTGTATAACAGTAAATAATACAATTACCTAGTGTTTTTCAAACAAATTTCCAAATGAAAATTTAGGCAGTTAAATCAATTTTGTAGTACATTTATTTAGTTAACATATTACACTTTTTTCAAGACAAAACCAAAATTCAAAATTATTTGTTTTGAACCGTCGAGAATAAACACTTATTTTTAATATTTGTGTTTTTAAAATACTAAAAGTTAACAAAATATATCATTTCCAATATAACTAATTTGCATATAGTTTAAACCATTGAGTATACTCAATGTTTAAACTAAGAAAAGGTGTTGTTAAAACCCATTTTGAGTATAAACTGTATAAATAAAAAAAAAAAACAATTTTGCTTTCAAATTATAAATTTTACTACAATACGATTAGATTACACTAATAACTAAATATGAAATTTTTATTACACAAAATATTCACTTAGGCTACACTAATACAATGCGAATACGGTAATGTTGCACATTATATAACTTGTTTACAGCGAACAGAACTTTGAATCGACCTGACCCCTCTTTTAGGTATCACACAAGATACAACCTGATCGTCTTTAACAGATTCCACAAGAAACGTGTCTGAACCTATCCACGGCACGATAAACTTCACCTTGTAATCATTTTTCGTCTCGCCTTGCTTCCTCAGGAATATGTAACCATCCACACCAGTCGGTGAATTAGCACGGCCGCACGCTCGAATGGTCAGCGGATTATCTTTTGAGATTTTCGATCCATTTGGATCCGTGATCTCATTACAACCGCTATCGGTCCACTTTCCATAGTCTAACATTGAGTCTTTTACTTCCAAATAACTGTCGTCGTAGTTGTACTGTATCGTAAATGTCACTTTTTGGTTTTCTGCATCTAAACTTGTAATCGAAGTGGTGTTTAAAATTGTGTAGTCGGACTGCGTACCCGCTTTCGAGGCTGTTCTTATGGACCGAACGCTGGTTACAGCGAGAAACATAAAAATTAATCGGTACATGATTGCAATATTGCGTTATAAAATGTACAAGCAACGAGTCAGCAATGTTTATAATTTGTAGTTATACTGAATGCATGACTACTGAATCCACGGTATATATACCATGGAATTGCCTTTTTCGCAGTAATTAATTTTATAAATTGAAATGGACCACCAAGTATCATAAACAACTAAATATTCTGAACTTCGGACACAAAAGGGCAAATAGTACATCGTGTGATAGATAACATGTTAAGTTTATTGCTACCCTGGCCAAATTATCGTCTCTAACACAGGGTTATCAACTCGACAGCTCAGATTTGGTGCTTCACAACCAAACGTACCAAATGAATGCCTATACGATTCAACATGCTGTTGTTATTAAGCTCTTGATAGACAAGAAATTTCTTAGCGATAAACATATACATTGAATCGGCGGTTTTATAAGAAAAATGTAGTAGCTTTTGATACCGAATTTACGTTATTTTTAGCGAAAACGTTGAAACTTGCTCGATTGTTGCATATCAAAATTAAGAATCTCAGACTATTGATTTTAACATGGTTTGACCCGATTTTATTAGGATACATACTTAAAAAAAAACCTTAATACTCGGTGTGCAGCAACTTATAAAAATATGTAACTCAACCTGCTATCTTAACTTTACCTTAATGAAAAACCGTCGATACTAGATATAAAAAATATCACAAAAAAAGTTGATAAAAAAAAAAAATTTTCATGATGACATTTTTTTTATACCATTATGGGATTATCAAAAATTGCCAATTGAGTATTAATTATAAAAAAATGTGTCAACCTTTTTACATTTTTCGAATATCGGTAGAAACTATTTAATAAATGATGATGGCCGACTGCAAAATACATGTGGACACAAAGATATAGTTTTATTAGAAAACTAAACACTTCAACGTTTATAAATAATTAAGCATATTAATTTGATAAGGCCATAATGGTTTTTATACTAAGTTCATCTTTAATTTATACAATAACAGGTTACATGATAGTTTTCGGTAACATTTTATGTATCTAATATTGGCGGTTTTCCATTCAGGTAAACTGTAAAGTAATGATAGTAGGTTGAGTTACATATTTTTTAAAGTTGCTGCATATCGAGTATTAACGTTTTTTTTTATAAAAGAAAGTGAAATAGTTCTAAAAAAAAAACGCATAGTATAGTAATATATGTATCCTAACAGTTAAGGCGTCAAACTATGTAAAGTCAATAGTCTGAGATTCTAATTTTTCATACAACAATCGACCAAGTTTCTACGTTTTCGCTAAAATAATGTAAATTCGGTTGCAAGAGCTACACACTTTTTGTATTAGAGGGCTGACTAATTTGTATGTTTATCGCTGTTTTAACATGAATTCAGTGATTCGATATACATACTTTTTTCATACAACGCGGCGGTCGAGTCAATTTTTACATTTTCTAATGTAATAATAACTGTTATTTTAAAACAAATAATTTAGTTTTGTCTTGGAAAAAATGGAATTTGTTATCTAAACTAGGGTAGCAATAAACTTATTATCCATCATATTTTGTACTATTTGCGCTTTTGTGTCCGAAGTTCAGAATTATTTAGTTGCTTAAGTATGTATCCTAATAATAATCGGGTCAAACCATGTTAAAATCAATAGTCTGAGATTCTTAATTTTGATATGCAACAATCGAGCAAGTTTCAACGTTTTCGCTAAAAATAACGTAAATTCGGTATCAAAAGCTACTACATTTTTCTTATAAAACCGCCGATTCAATGTAAATGTTTATCGCTGAGAAATTTCTTGTCTATCAAAGGCCTAATAACAACGTCATGTTGAATCGTATAGGCAATCATTTGGTACGTTTGTTTGTGAAGCACCGTATCCGAGCTGTCGAGTTGATAATCCTGTGTTGAAGGCACTAATTTTGCCAGAAGGTAAATGAACTTAACACATTATCCATCATATTTTGTACTATTTGCGCTTTTTTGTCCGAAGTTCAGAATTATTTAGTTGCTTATAATACTTTGTCCGGTACGAAATACAAAATCGATTACCGCAAAACGGGCAATTCCGTGGTATAAATACGATCAATTCAGCAGTCATATATTTAGTATAACTAAAAATTACCAACAGTTCTCACTCGTTGCACGTGCAATTTATAACGCAATTTCGCAATCATGTACCGATTAATTTTTATGTTTCTCGCTGTAACCAGCGTTCGGTCCTCACTAGTAACTGAGAACGACGATACGTCGACCGACAAAATTCAGTTCGATACATGCTCCATCGTCTGCGGTCCCCTGTGTTCTACGTTATGTTCGCGTCTACCAATAAGTCTACCTACAGTTCTCTGCAAAAGTGTTTGCAAGCCACTATGCGAAGAATCGTGTCATTCGGTAAGTGGTTAATTGCAACTGCAGTTATCAGACCGTGCAGTTGCCGTTTCACCTTATTTACACGTCATGGTGAATTTATTCCGTCTTGTTTAACTTTTTTCTCAGGATCCAAAAATGGCAATTACGATAACGTACAACCATAACGAGACTTATGTGGAAGTCCGTGATTCGGATTTAGACTCGGGAAAATGGACCAAAGGTGATTGTAAAAAGACATCGTCTCCGGATGGTTTGAAAATCACAAAAGATAATCCCGTGACCATTCGAGCGTGTGGCAAGGATCTGTCGACGAAGGGTGTCAAAGGTTATTTTTACCTGGCGCTCAATAACGAGACGGAAAATGATTACAAGGTGACATTTAGTGTGCCGTGGATGATAACCGGTAAAGAAGCGTTTGATTTGGAACCCCTTAAAGTCGATGGGTCCGTAATTTGTGAGCCATACGAGGACTTCCAAGACTCACGATCGATTCCAACAACTATCCGCTGTTTTAGAGTAAGATAATGTGCAAAATTACAGTTATCGCATTGTATTTTCGGACATTAGTGTAGTCTCAGTGAATATGTTTTGTGATACAAATTGTACATATGCCTTTAGTGTAGTCTTATTGTTTTGTAATAATAAAAATTATAATTCCAAAGCAAAACATTTTTATTTTTCAAAAACATTCTATACTAGAAATAAATTGTTTCCAATTAGTAATAAACTATATTATACATATACAGAGTGATTATATTTTTATCATGACACACTCAATATCTCATAAGGCGTAATAGGAAATTAAATTTTTATTTTCATATTTTTATCGTTCTATGTATAAACTTTAATTTCTTATTAAACCCTATGAGATATTGAGTGGTTCATGAAAAACGAATGACCCTGTATAATAGCAATATTTTCTAATCTATTTGTTTTAATTTCCATACATATTTCCGATATTTCCATACAAAATTAGTAATCTCAGACTATTGATTTTTAACATTAATATGCTATTTATGTCACTTAAATATATTATTAGGTACAATAAAAAACTGTGTATCTAATTAAAATATGTTTGATGAAAATGTAAAATAAAACTCATCACCAAAAGAAAAATTTAATTTTTGAATTCGGAATTGTAACAATTTATAATCAAAACTAAGTATTTTTTCTTTAATTTTCATTAGAAAATTATATTAAGGCACGCAGCTTTATGTTGTAATAATATTTAATTTTTATAAGATTATTAAGTGCTGTTATTTCTTAAATCCGGATCTAACACACACACACTCTGCATATTATAAGAAACGGTTCCAAACTTTTTCTACAGAAGTTTTGAACAGGTATCGACAACCGCATCCCGCACCATTGTCTAGATTAGGATTGCTATCTCGCGTCCACCCTAATACTACAAATATAGTTTTAAACACACATTGTCATTGCAAGTGCCACTCTGTTATTGGAGTATGCATAAGTTATTTGTATATTTTTTTAGAAAAATGTGGTACATTGTAAGCAATGAGGTTAAAGTACTATCGGTTGTTCTGTTCAAAGAGTCTACAAATATGTACGAAACTTAAATTTCACTTTCACGTGTCGAAAAGGGCAATAGCTGTTTTCTTAGGCGTTGCTCGCCGTTTAATTTTTTCTTACAGGCAACAAAAACAAAAACGCATACTGTTGTTGTGCTGTTATCCATTCGTTGTGATAATATAAAGACTAAGAGTTCGATAAAATGTATATACCTACATGTTTTTTCTCGAAAATTAAAAACGGTTTTTTTCCTTCCAGGTGCCCCTTTAAAATATTTTCCTAAAAAACTACCTATCAGCTCCTATAATAATATTGGTGGGGAGGTGGGGGAGTCCTAGGAAACTTCAGGCCGTTTAAAAACTCTTACAGCTCCCTGAGAAATTCGTCAAAATTAAAAAAAAATTACTGAGTATAAGAAAATTGAATTAAATATTCACTGTAAATTTTGGTTCTGTGTTAGGTTAGCCGTTGTTTTTGTTTTCGAGACTCTGCTATACCGTGCAGTGTACACAATGGCCAAATGGTTTTACTAGCTCTGCTTGATAAAAAAAAAAACTAATAGCGAAATGCGATGAACTGTGTATACATAAAAAAATATGAAATACGAACGAAATTCTCAAAAGTCAATGTCAACAGATAACAATACTTTTCATAATAATATAATAATATAATAATAATGCTTTACTCGGTACTTTCTCAAATTATTTCTTTTTAAGTCATAGGGCAAAATCTTATCCACACAGAGGCCTCTCAGTCTAAGTACAATCTAAGTTGTAATGTACACGAGCACAACAATATTTTACACGTGCATTGTTCAAATATTAACATGTTTTCATGTTAAACTAAAGATATATGAAGGCTACCCGTGTACGAATTTATCGGTTTGTAAAAAAACAACAGATACTATGTAACTAGGACACATTTTACAAAAGCGATACCGAATTATCCGATTTAATATACTGTACATAATATGTGCTTCTTGATATGGTAGAATACATGAGTAACAAAAACAAATTGGAAATCATCCCGATTTTGGAGAATTTATATCTTTACAATAAGATTTAAAACTAAAATTAAAAATATACTACAAACTATGCGTCGCGCAAGTATTGAAAAATGTCTAACAGTTTTCAAAATAATTGCCGTTTTACACATTTCAGAGTACCTACGGTTAAATTTTGAGTTGTTTTCGATAGAAACTACACAGGTGTGGAAGCCTCTTAATAATATCAAGGTGGATTTTCTTTGGTTACTTTTAACACGATCTGTGTATTAATAATTCTGATAGCTTAAGAACTCGAAGTAAATTTAAAATGATAAGTAAAATATTAAACTTGCTTTCGTCACTAAATAATACAGATTTCCAAAATAGATTTCCCTTATGAATGTGTGCCTTCGCAAAATCTAAACGTTTCCTTTTATTTATTTGATTGATAAAAGGTTTTTTCCTAGCTACACAACCTTTATATCCTGCGTTTCTAATCACATTACGAACGGTCTATGGCACAACTTTCACATTATAGTCAGTATCAATCATACCAGCCAGTTTAGGTGCACTGGTTTTTGGTTCCGTCACAATTGTCCTTAGAATGGCCCACTTTTGGTGTGATTTCAATTTTTGGGGACGACCAGTACGTTTTCGATCTTCAAAAGAATCAGTTTCGTTGTATCGGTTTATAACATATTGTACAGTCGAGTGCGATTTATTTATTGTTTGTGCAATATTTCTGAGAGAATTACCATCTTCTCTTAGTTTAACTACTAATTTACGAATAGCAATTGGTATTTCCATTGTTCAATGTATGTGAATTGAATAAAAC
>NW_026095877.1:0-35516 GCF_023614345.1 Adelges cooleyi | reverse complement strand
AAAAAGGTGTGACATTAAATGATGCGACTATTGTAGTGTTAAATAACATAAATAATAGCAGTGGAAACAAGAATTTGCTTTGGGTGACTCTCTATCTCTCTACCAAAGAAAGAGTTCTTTATTAATTGCTCATTATACTTCCTTTCTATTATCTAATGGTAATAGAATGACATACCGTACAATACATTCATAAATTGTACAATGAATTACATTAACCAATTTGATCGTTTTTTGCTGTTATTGATACATAAAATAATGCTCAAATCTACATTTTGGTACTTGTTTTTAGGTGGAAGATTTACAACAATTCTTCTATGGTGGACAGTATCCAGTTGAATTTATTCGGCTATTAAACGGATACAAGACATTGAGTTCCGAGCCCATTCAATTAAGCGACGAAGAAATAACAACACTTAACTCAAATTACAACGAAGGATCAAAAACCAATAGAATTCTTACTCAACTTAAATTCTGCCGCAAAATGCAAGAAATACAGTGCACTAATATTGTACTTTTGAAGTTTAGTTTATCGGAAATCGAAAGTTCTTTGGACGATATTGCCAAATACGTATACAATATGATAGAAATGTCGTACAGAGCAAGATTCCCGGTGAGCGAATGGCTTTGGAAACTGTATATACATCTACAGTGTTATAAAACCACACCTTTAGAAGAACACTCACCGGAGATTAACGAAACCCTTAGGAAATTGATAACGTTGTGTCATGAAAATAAATATCTAAAGGAAAAGTCTGACGACATTTTAAACATGTATGATGACAAATTTCAATGTTTCGTCAAGGGCAAGGAACAATTTCCATTGAATGCTAAAAACTTATTAGTGGAATCTATGTGGGCTTCTTCAGGTATCGCTTTCGAAGACTTCCCTGGCCTCACCTTTAAAGGGTATATTATATACGGTATATTCGAAAAGGAAATTGAAAATATAAGGTATCAATACAATAAATATGAATGGGCAACAGAACCTTTTAAACACAAAAAATATCTAGAAATAATTTTGGACGTCTTAAAGGCACAATTTTACGGCTATATTTGGATATTTTTAGTTAGTTATCAAAAGATAGTCGCATCTACAAAAGAAAAATTAAACTACACAGCGGAAATGCGGACCAGTCTTCAAAGCGACTATGAAAGATTACTATTTCATGTAAATAAAGTATTATACTTTGCTTACATTGATGAACAATTATTTAACGAAGTACTAATTTTATTGAGTGAAATATATGAGCCCGATGACAAGAAGATATCTCATACTGTAGACAAATTAGCAAAAGAAGTAAACCACATACTGGGAACTTATATTAAACCAAATAATGGACATAAAGTGGCTGAAATTGATACTAAATACGTCAAACGACATTGTAAAACTGATCCCGAATTTTTAAGAAATCAATTAGGAATGTTTAGAAAGTTCTTCCGTGAAACTGAAGAAAGGCAGGTAAAATTAAAATTAAACATTCTATCGTTTTATATAAATGTAAACAGATCCGTCGACTTTGTATTCCCGAATATATAACAAAGAAACTTTTAATATTTTTTAAATAATAAAATTCGATTGATTATAACATTTTGTTTACATTAAAGGTTATTAACATTTTACTAAATATAAAACTCATTTTACTAAAGAAATTGATATTGACCATTGTGCATTTTTAAATAACATGTTATTTTTATTTGACAACTTTTATTTTGGTTCATAACAATAAATTGTGTTGTATTAATTAATACCTTATTATAAATTATAAAAAATTAATAAAAACTTTTATCAATTTTTCATATTGAGTATTTTCTTATTTTCTTTTGATATTTGTCGTGGTCATACTTAGCCGTAGTCTTAATCTATTTAATGTAGGGCTAAGACTACAATAAAAAATAAACAGTACTACGATTATTAAAACAAATATCAACTGGTATCAAAAGGTAGATTCCGAATTTTAACGTCTACATTTTTATATCAAATGTATAAAGGACATTTTTGGACTTGAGCTAGGCCTCAGCTTTTTATTAAGAAAAATTGTATTGTTACAACGGTGGCGCTGTTACAGCTTCTTTAGCCCCTACTCTGACGTCAATTCAGGTTGAACCGTTCACTGTATAGTCTTTGACAATCTGTGTAACCCTGTCTATCGTTTTGCACAATGTTTGCATTAGCACAAACCATAATACAACGTCGGTGTCTTATGTGATCACCTGTAAACATAAAAAAATATAAAATACTAACATTAAAATCTAACAACGAAAACATGTTTGTGTATAAGACGATGACTAGAGTCGATTTTTTTTAAATATTATACATTCATGTATTGTTCAATATATTATTTTACTTGAAAGTACTGTGGAATTGTGTCAGCTAGTATTTATCATTATGTAACATCAATTAAGCGAATTAAAATTCGTTTTCTACTTGTCTACCGATGTTAATGGACAAGACGATGACGAAGAAGAATATAATCCTCATACACGATTACATAAAAGGGCTTTACAAAGACCAACTGGTACAGAAAAAACCCTCGCAATATCGGATTCGAAGGTTTCTCGAGATATTCAAGTAAACAATAATATATTATAATATTTATAAGTAGTATAAGGATTAAAACTATTTGTCGAGGTCTTATTTTAGCTTAGATGTGGAACTGAGAGTCTATTGGATTTTACTATGTTGTGTGTTTTTTTATATTTATATATACTGGATCAAATCCTTTAAATAGTTTCTCTATCTATCACACATTTTATCTAGTTGGTACTTTGGTAAGAGACAAAGGATCTACATTTATTCGTATCCACTAACATCAGCTCATAATATTTTGGTAGGAATTATTGTAATAACATTTATACTTCATAACTTTGCCTTAACAATATAAATGTAAAACCTAGACGGGAATTAATTTCAGATCCTTAAATGTTATGCTTATAATAATATTTTAGGCCTATTAACATTCTTACATTGATAACGCTTATTGTGTAGTATTATTTATTGAAACAAGGAGAACACTTATTTGATGTGATGTGTTGTTGGCTTCTTCAAACAGTCACCTCTTAGTCATACACCAAGGCACTAAATAACAAATATATTCATAACAAAAACAACATCTTTTACATCGAGCTAGTAAATTATTTTAAGTGTCTAAAATAAACTCTAGCTATTACTCCAGCCTATTTCTCAAATTACTAGTCACTCCCAAGGTATTTGTTCAGAACTTGATATCGACCAGTATTTTTATTTGATTGAATTTCATGATATACTTAAAAGATTTTTAAAAAAAATATAATATAAAACTTAATTTATATTTTATTTTTGGAACGAGAGCCTGGCACGTTAATGATTTTTTTCTTATTCCTCACTTCAAATTCATTTTCACGTGTTACTACTTACAAATTTCTTATTCCTAATTAAAATTCTTTCACCCGTTTTACTACAAGACATTCGGAACTTAATAAAGAATATTATAATTTATTTATATTTTTGATAAAGAATAAAATTTCTTTTCGAAACGTTTAATTTGTCTCTGAACAGTGATCCTACACAATCTACGACAAAATATTGTGCAACCATTGATGCTGTTTTTCCAGATATTTGAACAAAATTTAGTCAAAAATATTCGTATCATATTTTAGTCATCATAAATCAATAATTTCTATGATAGAACGCGAGATTTGGTAATATATAATAATATACATATGATAAAAAGATTTTATATCAATCACTTTTTATAAATTAATCGAATGCAACCATATGATATCTGAACTTCGTTCCTACCTCAGTAGGTCCCGCGACCCCTTGAGTTTTTTTGTATCTAGAACATTTTAAGTAGAATAGAACGATTTTTCCAACGTGTACTAAACTCGTTAACCAGAGTCCTAAATGAGGCCTAAGCGGGGTTTCAATTGATAATGAGTTAGGTTATATTTTATACTTTGAATTTTCATTGTATAAACGCGCTAGTATATTATAATAAACGATCAAATGTGTACACAATACACAGTTGGCATTTTTTTATCGATCATATATAGAAAATTCCCTAACAAATACCCTACATATGTCTTTCCCAACAAAACATACTACCCCCTCAGCAATTAATTACATGATCAAAAAACTACTAAATAATAAATCTCCTACTAATTACTAACAAAGTTATTAAACACCTACCAAAAAAAGCCATCTTACTTCTCACTTTCATTTTTACCTCTATTTTCCGTCTCTCTTATATACCACCCATTTGGAAACAATCTATTATTATACTAATACTTAAACCTGGTAAACCAGTAGACTAGTATCCTCAAATCGACCAATTAGTTTCTTACCTTCGTTTTAAAAACTACTAGAAAAAATTCTATTAAAAAAATCAATCCAATTTTTATGAATCAAAAAATAATTCCGGACACATAGTTCAGATTTTAAAACAAGTACTCCTCTCTTCACCAAGTACATCGAATAGTCGATATCATAGCTCAGTCCCTAAAAAATAAGCAATATTGTACAGGCGTATTCTTAGACGTGGGCCAAGCGTTTGATCGAGTCTGGCACGCAGGTCTCTTACACAAAATTCATTTTTTACCGGCTCCCTTATACTTAATAATCAAATCATTCTTATCCAATCGTTCCTTTGTGGTTCGCTGTGATGAAAACCACTCAAACCTTCAATCAATACTAGTAGGAGTTCCCCAATACAGTATATAAGCACCCACCTTGTACAACATTTTTACCTCCGACATCCCACATTCGAATAATACTACCCTAGCTACAATAGCAGACGATACAGGAATTATCTAATTACAAAAATGGATTGAACCCTGGAGAATTAAAAACAATTCAAACATGTCGTTACACATTACGTTTACTCTCCGTCAAGGCATTAGTCCTCCGTTACAGATTAATAACAACATAATCTCCTAATATAATGCCGTTAGATATATGGGTATTCACCTAGACAAAACAACTTAACTGATTCTATCACATAAAACTAAAACGCAAATCACTTAATTTCAGGCTCTATCAACTCAGACTACTATTAAAATCAATACTTCCCTACAATACAAAACTTCTCATTTACAAACAAATCATTCGGCCTACTATGACTTACGGAAACCAGTTATGGGGCGCATCAAAAAATTCAAATATCCAAATCCTTCAGTTCTTCCAATTAATATCTCTTCGCCTTTTAACTAATGCCCATGATATGTCAGCAACCGAACTCTTCATAACGATCTAAAAGTTCCAACAATACCTGCTTTAGCTACCCAACTCTAAAATAATTTCCACAACAACACTTTCCATCGCCATAATCCACTAATATCTAATATATCATCCCTCACTATTCCTGATAACCCACCACGTAGCCTTAAGCGTAGGTGTATGATGGAGTGTTAGTAAAGAAAGTCCGGACGAATTGAGTGAGAGACTTGAAGTATGAAAAAAAGCGCTTCAAGAGAAAGGACTGAGGATTAGTGGGAACAAAACGGTGGCAACCGTGTATGACTTTGAAGAAAGTATAGGACAAGAAAGATAATGCAGATGGGTATTGATGAAGTGTGTACGGTTGATAGATTCAATTACTTAGGACAGGTAGTACAAAAAAATGTTTGGTATAAGCTGGACGTGAAAGTAGGATTAATTATGGATGGATGAACTAGAAGGGAGCGACAGATGTTTTTGTGACAGGAGGATGCCTATAAAATTGAAAGGTAAATTTTATAGGGCGATAGAAAGACCAGAAATGGTATATGGGTCAAAGTGTTGGCAGTAGACAAGATAACTGAACAGAGAATGAGTGTAGCAGAGGTAGTATTTCCATGATGGATGAGTGGAGTGACTATGGAGGATAGAATAAGAAAATAAATAGATAAGGAAAAAACTGGGAGTTGTATGGATTGCGGGAAAATTTAGAGAGAATAGGTTGAGATTGTTTGGTCATGTTATGAGTTGATATGAGATAGAAGCAGTGAGATTTGTTATAAAGATGGATGTACAGGGAAAGAGAGGAAGAGAAGAACCAAAAAAGAAATGGATAGACAGAATGGAAAGTGATCTGAGCAGCTCTATTGCGATGCAGGGAGAGGGTGGATGAGTGTAAGGCGAAGATGAAGAAGAAAAAGAAGATCGTACAATACAATTGTGCCTCACCTATTCAAAAACCTAAATAATGCCGCTGTCGATATTTAAATATTTTATTTTCTAGATTGAAAAACTGCAACCGTTCTTTTATGTCGGTCGGTATCCAGATGAATTCATTCAACTACTGAACACGTCTAAGACGTTGAGTCCCAAGCCCATTATATTTACCAGCGCTGAAATAACCACACTGACCTCGGATCCCGGCGACGAATCGAAAAACAAACGAATTTTCACTCAAATTAAGTTTTACAAGAAATACGGTGCACGAATTATGTACATTTGTTGTTCATTTTACCAGACGTAAAAGATTCGTTGGAAGACATTTCCCGGTACGTTTATAATATGATAGACGTATCGTACAAAGGGAAATTTATAGTGAACGCGTGGATTTGGGAACTCCATATAAAACTATTGGGACGGCAATCGTCCAAGTTAGAAAATAGAACATTTTTAAACGATCACTTACCGGAAATTAACGAAACCCTAATGAAATCGATAATGTCGTGCCGAGAAAATAAATACTTAATGGACCATTTTGACCACACGTTAGAACACGACATGAATGAACCTCGTGATCATGTATTGTTGCAAACGTTTTTAGAAATCTATGACCAAACAATTTACCGTTCCGTCAAAGACAAGGAACTTTATACATTTCGTATCGGTGAGGAAAACTTTTTGTTTCGTTCCATGTGGGATTTTGCCAGAGAACTGATCGGCGACACCCTTGGCCTTGATATTCATTGGTACTATATGTACGATCTACTCGTAAAGCATATCGAAAACATCAACGATCAATACGAGAAGAGAGTATGGACAACACAACCAAGCAAGTACATAGAATATCACGAACTAATTTTGGACGCCATAAAGGCACGATTGTACAGTTACATATGGATCCACCTGGTTGTTTACCAAAAACCTGGTTGCGGTGCTCAGAAAGATCACCATTGGTTTCTGAGGAAAATTAACGAAAATCTAGATTTTATTTACACCGATCACCAACTCTTTAACGAAGTACTAATTTTGTTGAGCAAAATATCCGAACGCGACGACGAACAGATAACTGAAGCTATAATATATTGTCAAAGGAAGTAAACCGGATTCTCAACAGTGCTCTGTTGTTTTATATAATCGGCACTAAAACAACTGACTTTGTATTATCGAGTACAATATGACAAGTGTACTTGTGTAATGTAATGTAATGTCTGTAAAATAAAAAAATGATTTACCATATACCGAATATACCTAATACTCTTTAAACATACTAAAAAGATTAATGTATACTTTTAAATGATATGCTATTTTGATGTTAAACTTTTATTTGATTCATAATTAGTGTTGGAAATTATCTAGATAAATTATCTCAATAAAAATGTTGAACAATGATTTTATATTGATAAAAAATAGCATTGTCTGATAGATAATCTGATATCGATATTACAATATTACATGAAGAGGTAATTGTAAGAACCACAATGTCCTCGTAGTAATAAATGTTTACAAGTGTGGTTTTTACAATCATCGATTCAAGTATAATAATTGTTTATTTTATATATATTTGCTATATTTTATGTAAGAGTTGTTTAAAGTATTAAAAATTTCTTCTACGATTATTTAACAGGGGTACTTAAATGTTCTAAATGTGTTAATACAATTTAACTTTTTTATGTTATTTGACGTTATTATATTATTATAAAAATATTTGTTAATTTTTTCTTTTATGATTTATTCTTCTTTTTTTTTAGCTTTATGTAAATTCTGTTAGTTAATACTTTTATTTGGGGTTTTTTTTCAATTTGTATTTATAAAAAAAATTGTGTATTATTTTATATAATTTTTTTTATAAAGGTAAAAATGTGGTTTATCTATATATGTATTTAGATAAAAATGTATTTAACTTAATACATATTTAATTAATAGTCTTATATCTTGTCTAAATAAATTGTTATTAAATTATCTGTGAGCTTATCTAAATAATAGTTGCTTAGTTATCTATTTCCAAAAACTATTCACAATAAAGAATTGTGTTGTACTTAGCTGTTGAATTTTTATAAATGATAATAAACTAACTTAAACTTTTCAAAAATCTACTGTTTATACTTATAATGATGATACTTGCAGTTGTGTTCAATAAAAATGTCACGCAATAGGAAACATTACTTAATAATTATATTACTTAGTAATACTTTAGTTTTGAAAATACTATACAATGATAGGTTGGTTAAAACATAAATTAAATCATGTACTTCACGCTTTAGGGGTTGTCTAGGTTAATTCGGTTCATTAAAAACTCTTTAAAAAGCTTACTGAGTTTATTGCTAAAATTAAAAACTTTTTAATGATATTTTATTATTAAAACAAACAAGTGTTAATATTTTTTAGTTGCAAAACCAATAAAACAGAGGAAAAATAAACTGTAACTATTAGTAAATTTCTAGGTAGTTATGTGAGAGTGATTTTACAGTCAATAGGTATCTGAAAAAATAGATGGTTCATTTTATTGTTTATTACGATGTATAGTGAACCAGGTCAAACCTTATAATTTATCAAATTTAATATTAATATTATTATTTTAATAAAAAACATTGCTACTGTGATTTCTAAGGGTTGTGTTCATCAAAGTGCTTCATTTCTATATCAGTAAACATTAAATACTAATTAATAATTATTTCATTTCATAAAATACTTAATAGTTAGTTTTTAAAAATTTTGATTTTTTTTAAAGTTTGTAAGTGTTATATTTATAAACATATGTGTATGTATTTCATATACAGGTACAAGTACGTACATTTTATTTGTTAAGAACAATTCATTTGAAAAAAAAAATTAAACAATAAAAAAATAAATTAATATACATATAAATTAAGGGGATTACATGGGGTCTGTTTATTTTAGGTCTTAGACCAAAAAGTCAGACAAAATGTTGACTACTTAAGATGGTCCGATTTAAATTATTTTAAACAAGTACTTTGACAACTTTCATAGGTTATGAAGGAAACTAATTTTTTTCTTTCTTTTTATGTAAAAAAATTGGGTTTTATATTGTAAAAATTGCAAACTTAATTTATTTATTTAATAGAAACTGAAGTTTTAAAATTGAAAACCTGATTCTCACATAACATAATAAAGTACCCAAAGAACTGGAATCTTTCAACAGCATTAGTATTGAGCTATCTTAAGTATTCAATATTTGCCTAGCTTTGCTTCAAATTTGGTCTCAAATAAACCAAAATGACTCATAGAAAAAAATATATAAATAAAAAAATTGATATTTATTGTTTAAATTAAACACATTTAACCGGAAAATTCATTAATATGGTCAAAATTTATTAAAACCACTTTTTTCTTAAATATTGCCTATACGAAACTTCTTAAAAACAAACAAAATGAATTACTAATGCTAAAATAAGTATGAATATTTATATTTTTTTTATTATTTTTAGAAAACGTCTTCATAGCTTAATAAAGTAGAAGACTCAAATTTAATCAAGCCTAGTAGTCGGTTTGCTGGTTTGTACTGCTTTTGAGCATGAAAAGAGTACATTGTGTTTTTATGATATTAAAAAAAAAGTCAAAAATATTATTGAAATAGTTTTATTTAAAAGGCTGATTCCTACAATTCCTACACACTACCAACTAGGTGTCACCGTGTTAAGATAATATACCACTGGGGTATAGTCAAGTTTTCAAGGGTTATAATCAAATTTACAATTGTTAGTGGACGGTGTAGGGCTACTGAAATAATGCAATCACATGTCCCATATTATGGTATTACAAAAAAAAATCAGGTAAAAATAAATAGTGCATTGAGAGGACAAAACATTTTAACAGGTTTTTTTCTGCACTATATTATATGTGTGAAAAATATCAAATGCTTTCATCATATTTCAACATTAGGATTTCCCAATAAAATAAGAAATTGGCATTGAACCTATATAAAACAGAAAAAGAGTGAATGAAAAATCCAACAAAATGTTTATCAATTTGATTTTTGGCAAAACCTAAGAGATTAAAAAAAAGAAACACAACAGACAACATAGATTTAGGTGCCTATTATAGACGTTTACGTTTTAAGGGGATTGAGCGTGGTCTGTTTTTTAAGGAGTTTTGTATAGGCAATATTTAAGAAAAACATGGTTTTAAATCAATTTCGACCATGTCAACTAATTTACCAGTTAACTTGTATTAGCTTCAAGGTTTTATTTTAATTTAAATAATTTATTTTCCATGACGTAGAGCCATTTTAGTTTATTTTACACCAAAAGAAAGACAAAATATCGACTACTTAAGATGGTCCAATTATAAGTAGACGAAATTTTGTCTGGCTTTTTGGTTGAAAACGTCAAAAAAAAAAAAAATCAGACCGCATGTTTCCATTCCAGATGATATTCTTTAACTTGTTGGTCATCATTGTAGTCGCTGCCTTGCTCTGTAAGTTTATCCTCCCACTAACCCTTCCTACAAAATAGTCCTAATACAATCACAGATTAAACAAAGCCAGATAGTGCACTTCATGGTAAAAAAAAAAGATTTTTAATTGGTTTCGAAATATAAACCTGATTTATTCATTAGATTAAACATTACAATAAAATATAAAAATTGTCACACTATTTCATACGTTTGATATACAACCGTAGACGTTAAAATTCGGAATCTACCTTTAACCATTTAATATTTTTACCAGTTTTATTAATTGTAGTACTGTTTTATTTCCGATTGGTGACTGTTATGTATTCATACTTAACTGCGGAGATCAGTTATTATTTGTTTGTTATTAATTGTTTATTTGAGATTTTTTTTATGTTTTATTTAACATCCAGTAGTCATAGCCCTACAATCAATAGATTAAGACTATGGCTAAGTATGACCACGGCAAATACCAAACGAAAATAAGAAGACTCACAGTATGAGAAATTGATATAATTGATAAAAGTTTTTATTAATTTTTTATAACTTAAAATAAGGTATTAATTAATACAACACAATTTATTGTTATGTACCAAAATAAAAGTTGTAAAATAAAAATAATATGTTATTTAGAAATGTACAATAGTCGATATCAATTTATTTAGTGAAATGAGTTTTATATTTAATAAAATGTTAATAACCTTTAATGTAAACAAAATGTTATAATCAAACGAACTTTATTATTTAAAAAGTATTACAAGTTTCTTTGTTATATATTCGGGAATACAAAGTCGACGGATCTGTATACATTTATAAAAAACGATAGAATGTTTAATTTTAATTTTACCTGCCTTTCTTCAGTTTCACGGAAGAACTTTCTAAACATTCCTAATTGATTTCTTAAAAATTCGGGATCAGTTTTACAATGTCGTTCGACGTATTTAGTATCAATTTCAGCCACTTTATGTCCATTATTTGGTTTAATAAAAGTACCCAGTATGTGGTTTACTTCTTTTGCTAATTTGTCTACAGTATGAGATATCTTCTTGTCATCGGGCACATATATTTCACTCAATAAAATTAGTACTTCGTTAAATAATTGTTCATCAATGTAAGCAAAGTATAATACTTTATTTACATGAAATAGTAATCTTTCATAGTCGCTTTGAAGACTGGTCCGCATTTCCGCTGTGTAATTTAATTTTTCTTTTGTAGATGCGACTACCTTTTGATAACTAACTAAAAATACCCAAATATAACCGTAAAATTGTGCCTTTAAGACGTCCAAAATTATTTCTAAATATTTTTTGTGTTTAAAAGGTTCTGTTGCCCATTCATATTTATTGTATTGATTTCTGATATTTTCAATTTTACTTTTCGAATTTACCGTATATAGTATACCCTTTAAAGGTGAGGCCAGGGAAGTCTTCGAAAGCGATACCTGAAGAAGCCCACATAGATTCCAATTAGAAATAATTTTGGACGTCTTAAAGGCACAATTTTACGGCTATATTTGGATATTTTTAGTTAGTTATCAAAAGATAGTCGCATCTACAAAAGAAAAATTAAATTACACAGCGGAAATGCGGACCAGTCTTCAAAGCGACTATGAAAGATTACTATTTCATGTAAATAAAGTATTATACTTTGCTTACATTGATGAACAATTATTTAACGAAGTACTAATTTTATTGAGTGAAATATATGAGCCCGATGACAAGAAGATATCTCATACTGTAGACAAATTAGCAAAAGAAGTAAACCACATACTGGGTACTTTTATTAAACCAAATAATGGACATAAAGTGGCTGAAATTGATACTAAATACGTCGAACGACATTGTAAAACTGATCCCGAATTTTTAAGAAATCAATTAGGAATGTTTAGAAAGTTCTTCCGTGAAACTGAAGAAAGGCAGGTAAAATTAAAATTAAACATTCTATCGTTTTATATAAATGTAAACAGATCCGTCGCCCATTCATATTTATTGTATTGATTTCTGATATTTTCAATTTCCTTTTTGAATATATCGTATATAATATACCCTTTAAAGGTGAGGCCAGGGAAGTCTTCGAAAGCGATACCTGAAGAAGCCCACATAGATTCCACTAATAAGTTTTTAGCATTCGATGGAAATTGTTCCTTGCCCTTGACGAAACATTGAAATTTGTCATCATACATGTTTAAAATGTCGTCAGACTTTTCCTTTAGATATTTATTTTCATGACACAACGTTATCAATTTCTTGAGGGTTTCGTTAATCTCCGGTGAGTGTTCTTCTAAAGGTGTGGTTTTATAACACTGTAGATGTATATACAGTTTCCAAAGCCATTCGCTCACCGGGAATCTTGCTCTGTACGACATTTCTATCATATTGTATACGTATTTGGCAATATCGTCCAAAGAACTTTCGATTTCCGATAAACTAAACTTGAAAAGTACAATATTAGTGCACTGTATTTCTTGCATTTTGTGGCAGAATTTAAATTGAGTATGAATTCTATTGTTTTTTGATCCTTCGTTGTAATTTGAGTTAAGTGTTGTTATTTCTTCGTCGCTTAATTGAATGGGCTCGGAACTCAATGTCTTGTATCCGTTTAATAGCTGAATAAATTCAACTGGATACTGTCCACCATAGAAGAATTGTTGTAAATCTTCCACCTAAAAACAAGTACCAAAATGTAGTTTTTAGTATTATTTTATGTGTCAATAATAACCAAAAACGACCAAATTGGTTAATGTAATTCGTACTTTAATTTATGTATGTATTTTACGGTATGTCATTCTATTACCATTAGATAATAGAAAGGAAGTATCATGAGCAATTAATAAAGTACACTTTCTCTGGCAGAGAGATAGAGAGTCACCTAAAGCGAATTATTGGTTCCACTGCTATTATTTAAGCAAAGCATTATTCGCATCATTTTATGTCACACCAGTTGTGGGCTAGTTTTCGTGGGACACACGATTCATTTTTTAAATACTTGTAAATAACTTCAAGTATTCGAGTGGATAAGTAGACAAAACGTCAACAGTGTATATATTAATTGAACTATTAGCAATTTAACTTCCTCAGGGTAACACATTGTGTTACGGGCCTAGCAACCCCGAGGTCCCTGAGCTCTTACTGGCGGAAAGCTCAAAGCGAGCGATTCCAATAAGAATGTTTAATCTCTAATAGGGATTAAACACCTGATGGAGGGCAGCAGTACTGAAACGAGGCGGAAGAAGAGCCTTCTGGTACGGCTCGTTATCAGGTTATTCTGGGCAAAATTTGGGACAAATTTGACGGCCAGAATACTGCGATGAGGAAAGCAAGGGGAAACTACCTCTTTATACTCCCATGTTAGAGCGATGAAAACATACAGGAAGAAGAAACATAATAGGAGAGATGATTGAAATGGCTGGATGCAACGGGTATTCACATATGAAGACTCTAATCTCTCATCAAAGAGAGAAGAGTGGAAGTCTATTTTTTCGCTATGACAAGGCTTAGCCTTTAGGAAAGAAGAAGAAGAAGCAATTGAACATATTTTTTTTATAAAATCAGGTGTTTATATAAATATTACTATCCTGTTTTTGTTGTATATCTTTGCGATACGACGTGACAATTGGAGTGAAATAACCTAACCTAACGGTATTTCATTTGAGGATGAAATAAATACAAATGACAAAAGACATAACTGTATAAAAACGACTTAAATAATGTTTTTACTATCAGAAATCAGAAAAAGTTGACTTTTTCGATAATATATTCGACCCAAAAAGTTAGGACAACTGTCACAAAATTCGTACCAAGTCTGAGGAATAGAGTATTAAATTGTAATAATTCACAACATAATGAATGATTGCTTACTGGAACATCTCGAAAAATTTTTGAATCCGGCATCGCAATGGCTATTTCTGGGGCAGTTGGTCTTAGTGCAGCAATTCTAATCATTTTTTGACGCTCATCTCCACTAACCTCCGTTGATATAAAAAAAATGATTTTCAGTGTCAAAGAAACAAGCCCTAGTTGAAACATCATAATGATTTAGAAAAGTTTATCCAATTCGGTAGTACGTTTAAGTTATACATGAGTGGGTTGAACAAAATGAACACGTATAATATTTAAAAAGAAATTCACACTCATCGTCGCCTAAAATGTAAGTATATTTTCGTATTTTGCTTTTGCACATGTTATCGTTAGCGGTGGTTTATGATCATGTTATTTTGTACAAATTCGCAGTGAGTCGACAACAACAAAATTTTTTTAGGTCGCCTACGATCCAAGTAATATGTTCTTTAAAATAAAAAGTAGTATACAGAAAGAAAACACACCATTACAAAAGCCTTAAAAAAATTTCTATATACAGGGTGATTCTTTTAGCGCCCTGCACTAGTTTACTCTAAAACTACTTCGATTTTTACAAAAAAAAATATTTAATAATTTGTTTGTGTATAATATACTACTTTTTTTTTATATCTCCCCCCTTCCTCGAAAACTCGAAACCAACTTTTGAATTTAATATGGCGACCCCTACTTTTTTCAAAATTTAATTTAATCTAAATTATATAGATTAAAATGTTTTCAAGTTTAATTTTGGAAATATTGATTTGCTAATGTGTTGTTGACAATTTTACTAACGCAGCTAATAATAAACTCCTTTTGTATTTTTTTAAAATTTTACACACTTGACGCTTAACCCATTATTTTGCAACATCACCTTCTAACCATACGTCCATTCATATTATCAGGCCCCAGACATTGATAAAAATTAATACGTGATTGTTACTTATCAGTTATCACACACAAACGAGGCGGCAATCTTCCTAAGGCTACACCTCTATAATGTTATATCTTCATTATTATTTTTAGTTTTGTATAGTTGTACCACATAATACTAAATAGTTCTTTACAAAATGGTCATCACTTTTTTGTTTACATTGTAAGTGGCCCTTCTTTTTTTTTTTATTCTGTTATATTATTACGGTCTTCATTATATTTTCATCATTATCATTCCATTCCGCGACGTGTGTCTCGTATGTATTATTATCAATGTATAATAGTTTAAATTATTACACTTTTTAATACAACACCTTAATTAAATTTAATATAAATACCTTAAGTATAATACATAATAGTAACTCATTAAGTAGGCGATTATAAATACTACCTATACTACCTATTGTAATTCTATTTATAATCAATAAATGAGAAATAGAAGAACTAAATAATAAATACCAAACTGCGGAAATCTCTGCATAATTTTCGATATAACAAATCTAAACATTGACATTACACAAGTGAAGAGGAAAATTATCACATTTATACTCGCTTACAAACAACAGTCAACTCTTTGATTTAGTATTAATGTTTTTAACTCTACCTTTTTATTACAAATAATTTTTTTTTACACAATTAGTAAAGTTAATATTTAAAATTTAACCTTAAATATTCAACAATTTTTTTGACAAATTTTTTTTTTCATTAGCCACCTACATTATTTGAATTCTAAAATAGATTTAAATTAAAGAGTTTAAAGCATAATGTTAAATAATCTTTTATTTAATGACTCATAAAATTCTGCAGTAAAATATTTGATAGAAAAAAATAATAAAAATATTGGAATATTGTTAAAACATAGTATATTCATACAACAACTTTTTTATTTGTTAATTTAATTAAATGGTATATTTAATGTTGTACCCATGGTTAATAATTAGGTATTATTGTTGTTGAAACTAAAGTAACACTTATGATTGATCGAATCTTATTTTAAAATATAGTTTAATAAATAATTTTAAATAGTACTCACCTTGCATAATACACATTAGTCATTCATGATTTTGTTTTAAATCTTATACCTATCCTAAATATGTAGATAGGTATTTAATAAAATAAAATACAATTTATATTGTCCAATGGTCTTAGTCAATATATTAGAATATAACTTAATAATTTTGTTATTATAATTCTTTAATTAGAATAAAATTAAAATAAAATAACTATATGTCATAACAATATATTTTCCTTATCATCTTATCAAGTTAATAATGAGTATTGCAGGTGGATAAAAAAACATTTTCCAGCCGAGTCTGCAACCACGAAAGAGCATTTTCATGTCTTGTTAAAGTACCGAATAAATTTAGAGTAGTGGTGGAATTATAGATAATGTACTATATCATAATTTACAAGCAGTAAAATGGTAGTACCTAAGGTGGCTAGTATATTAAAACATATCAAGTGTCTGGCTAATATTTTAGTGTTTAATATCTGGCTTAAAAGAATTTATAAAAATATGACCTCTCAAATTCATTTTAGTACAGTTCTGGTTTGAACGATGTGAATACAACATATGCTTCCAACCCCATTCCCACCCCCAACCCCATTTCCAACCCCCTCCAGCCCCACACCCATCCCCCATCCCATTCCCACCCCCAACCTCATTCCTTACTAATTATGCCCATTCCAAAGATATTTAATATTCATGTACAGCTTTAATATATTCATGTATAGCTACTCTATATATTATAGAATAAGAAACAAACTCAACAATCAAAACTTATAAGCTCTAATTATTCTAAGTATGTTTTTAATCATATAACGTTCTTAAAACGATTTTAATAACAGTGTACTGTTAACTGCTTACACGACACAGCTGTTAATTTATTTATACATTTCGGTAAACTTTGCAGAACTTTATGAACCAGGTTCGCCGCCTTGACGTTTTTGACATAACAATTACAATATTGCGCTTATTACTATAACTCACGTCTTTGCTGGCAAGTATTGTTCTCTTCGCAGATCTTATTGCAGTGATGTGTGGAAGTCGAGTACAGACGAGATATTAACTGGAGATCTGTTACATCTGTTCAAAAGTCCCCGCCAAAGGTGAATGAAAATTGGGTAATTTACTTGAATTTATTCGATAACAAAAACATGCGATTTCGAATAATTTGTTTGTGTTAAAATGATCACAATGGACGTTGTCAAACCGACCGCGAGGGTCAGTCGATTCGGTGATACAGAATCTGCCCGTGATCCTGCTATGTCGTTGATCCAGTCCTTATACGCGTATACCGAAATATGTCTCGTGTGTACATTAGGATTTCCGCATTTGAGACTTACGTACGGATGTGTGCTAAACATGTGACTGGCCACGCCGTACTGGTGTCCTCCACACATCAAAGGTCCGCCGCTATCGCCTTTGCATATCATCTTTTTGCCCGGCTTGGCGCATATAAAGTACTCCCACGATTTGGGATCAGACCTACACGATGAATTGTCCAATCTTAAATAGGAGGTATATTGAACCCGTTGCAAAATATAAATTCGTATGAACCAATAAGTTGTTACCAGTCTTTGCACACGTCCGGTCCGTGTCTGGCCAGCACGTCGGCTTTGTATCCGACTTGTGTTGGGTATTTTTGTTTTTCGGTTTCTCCAAAACCGACAATCGTGCAGTACACCTCTGTGCCGTTGTGAAACGTATCCAGCGTCCCTTGCAAACTGCTGAACACTCTGACGTCATTGAACGGCATCCGCAACTGTATAGAATATAATATACAATACAATATTTTTTCCTATGTTTGCCGATGATTTGAAAGTCTTTGGTAGAGTTGATTGAATAGCTGACTGTCAGTCGCTACAAAGTGAACTTAATGTTTTGGTCACTCGGTTCGACTCAATTGGATCGCAGTTAAACTCTGAAAAGTGCCACTCAATGTCCTTTACTAGGTGTCTGTCTGCTATGAACTTCACCTATGCCATCAGCAGCGTAAGCCCACAGTCGGTAAAAAGCATAAAAGACCTAGGTGTCTTATTTACCCCTGAGCTAGATTTCCACGCTCATATCGAAGCAATGTGTTGTAAAGCCCTAAAGACACTGGGTTACGTTGTACGCTTGTCTAAAGAGTTCAAATTGTCCGCTTCACTGAAGGCTATTTACTGTTCTCTCGTTAGGTCACGTCTAGAGTATGTATCAGTCCTCTGGGACCCCTTTACTGCAGTTGATTCTTCCCTTATAAAACGTGTCCAAAGGCGACTTTTAAACTCTGCTTCATTTATTTTAAATATTGAACACCAGCCACACGACTACCAACCAGTTGCAAACATGCTTGATCTTGTCCCTTTAGTAGATAGGAGAGTTGAGGCCAACTTATCACTTCTGCGTAAATTGATTGATGGGCGTATTGATGCTCCCTCTCTACTCTCACAAGTCAACTTTAGTGTTCCTTCCTATCCCACTAGGTCGTCTGCTCTTTTTATTATCCCTGCCCACAGCACCAATTACGGTAGAAACCACCCAATTGATAGGATGGTGCGTCTTGACAATGAGCATCCCCACTTATTTTAACAATATCCTGTATCTGTGTATTATTACTCTAATTATTATAATTGTAGTTGTTGTTATTCGTGTAGGTTTTAGTTAGATCACAAGTTAATGTTTTCTGTTAACATAATACTGCTGGCCGATAGACGGCAACAGCAGTTACAACAAGGTATAATTGGAGATAAACAAAATAATATATAGAACCGAATCGAAGAATATAGTATATTTAGTGGTTTATACATACTTTGAGCAGACTTATGTCGGCAATGATGGTGCCTCGCGGGCCATAGTTTTCGTGGGGAATCACCTGCACGACTTTTCTGTATGGGACGTTACCGAACAGCGTCCGCATCAACGGGTTACCGCGGATCACCTGTATTGTATGCACTATAATAAGTATAATATATCAGACGACCTAATTGTTTTTATTTTTTACTTTGATGTCGGTCACCCTTACACCGTCCGTGCAGTGTGCCGCGGTCAACACGTACACCGGCGAAACTACAGTTCCCGTACACGTCCTGGTGGAAAACAAAATGCTGCTTCTCATCGCTATACCGACCACATAAGGGTAATCTTCCGGGTCCAGCACTGCACCGTTGGATATGTACGTTTCTATGGTGCTTTCATTGGGTTTCTTAGGCCGGTGACACGCCACGACGGTTGCATGGTGTAACATTAAAAAAATACAAATCCCAACGAATGAATTTTCATAGTACCGCACAAACGGGTTTAATTTCAAACAGACCTGGCAAACGACTCTTATCAACGGCCGTTACGATTTTTTGTTGTTTGTACCGTTGAAGCCAATAATTTAAATTCTAACTTTCATATAATAGTATCACGTGGACTTGCGAAGACACGTGGCCGCTGTTTATTTGGTCCGAAATATTGTGTACAACCGCGTCAACGCAATCATATGAACCGTTATACACGCCGTAATGTATATATACCTGTATGTAAAAATATATTCTAAAAAGCAATGAAATTGTAACTACGAATTTCGATGTGACATGTAGAAACCGGGATCTAGGTAAGGAAGAGTTCCAGAACCAAGGACGACGGGAAATTGTAGGAGAAATAGCTCTATGCATAATTATGAGGAAGAGAGTGCCATTTAGATTGCCAGGAATTAAGAAATAACTTAAAGTAAGGTTTTTTTTGTTTGTAAGGTTTTCAAATTGATTAGTTTTAAATTTTGTAGGATTACTAGAGTTATTCTTACTAGAGTAAGACACAGTTGTGGTAAATTGAATAATGTTTATTTTTATCAATATAGTAATTATATATAAATACGAAATGTATCAAACAGTTACACCAAGTTATTTAAATTCAAAAATTGTTTCATTAAAATGAGACATAATTTCATATATGGTTGTAGTCAAAAACTAAATCACTAAAATCTCGCACGTGGCTAGAATATATAAAGTCAGGCCTTTTCACTAACTATGAAATATATTCAAATGGGTGTTACTAATTTCTAAATTATGAAAAATATGTTGAATTTTAGCAGAATTTAAAAATAACTTCACAAAGCTAACAATAAGGTTAAAAATGTAAAGGAACATAAATAATATTCAGGCAATTTCTTTATTAATTTATTTATAGATTAATAAATTATTTTAAATATTCCTTAGGGGCACTGACCACGATATACAAATGTGAAGTATAAGCTAGTTTTGTGTAATAAAATATCTGATATTTGATTACAATCTTGAGCCGGTTATTGTTGCTACATAAAACTTTTCATGTTAAAAATTGGTAAAATTGTGTTAGACATAGATGAAAATCTTCTGAGTTCAACATTTAAAGCATCTCACCGGCTAGTTGCTGACATATCTTGACTCTAAATTGAAACAAAAAACTTCTCAGAAATATCCAATTTTATATAGTTTTTTATTTTGGAATATCATCTGGTATAGTTAAATTTTATTTAACAATGCATAATAAACACATTTATACTAATTGTAAGCGAAATACGGTTTCTGCACTTTAGGATCTGCAAAGTGCGTTTTGAAAACTACCAATTAGGTATCTACATAAATAAATTGGTTGTCTATCGGCGAGTAAATAAATCTAATTAAACAATTAAACCAGTAGTGTTTGAATAATAAGGAAGTTTTGGTGTATCACGATGAACGAATTTAAATAAGAAAATTATAGAAATGTGTCTAATCGTAAGAAATACCCGGTTTAAACTTTTAAGACCAACATATTATAGGGTTAAGTTCATTCCACGGGTGGTAAAAATATATTAGTAGTAATTGTATTATGTATATTTTTTACGCATAAGCGCATTGGAATGTAATAGGATTAAAATGTTTGACTTTCTGTGGGTAAAAATCATACCTTACGCATCGCTTTAATGGCGTACCATATGATCCATAAAATTATAGAAAAAATGACGGATTAGTACGAGAACACAGGAATAAATTAAAACGATATTTTTATTAAAGCTATATTTAAAATTAAATTTAAGCTCATATCCGATAACTATTATAGTTATGGCTTAGGAATATCACAATTTGGTACTCAATTGTTTTATTTTGTTATTATATGTACTGTCAAGTATCAAATGCATTACTTGAACTTACATTTTCCATTTCGAAATCATCCATAGGCTTAAAATCAAGACATTCATGACCCGAATTACGACGTTCAAAGAAGTAACTAGCAACACGGATAAAAGACACAAGCCATTGAACTTCATTGGACGACAGTGTATACAGACGCGTAAATTGAATACTATTGAAATCTAAACAAAAAAACATTGCAATTATATATTACTTAAGTCATCATCATGTACGGTAAGTATAACGTCGGCCATTCGAGGTCCAACCCTGCTATCATTTGATGATTTCTAGACGGGACGGGTCGTTAAACTATAGTTATATCAATTAAAACAAAATCCTTAGAAATTTAAGTTATGGCCATTATAAAAATGTAGAAAATATATAACAATTTCGACCGGACTAATGCAAATTCTCATTCGAATATTTTTTCCACAATTTATTCAAATAACTCTTGCTTGAATAACATTCTATTCGGATGATCCGCAAGTCTGATTCAAACACTACAATATTAGGCAAAATAATGGTTTTATATAAAATCGAATACATCATTTTATTCAAAATGTCACCTTTTGGATACAAATGGAAATTAGAAATTTCACCATTTCTGATAGATAAAAGAATACTCACAACTATCGAAATTCGATAGTGCAGCTTACTAAACGATGTACTAAATTTTGAAACAAGGTTTTAACTTTTATGCTTTTTAGTTATTGGTTTTACACATCAATCGTCTTGGCATATAATCTAGAAATATTTGTTAGGCTAGTGTATGTGAATTTACATAGCTGGTTGAGTGAAAAAAATTTGTATTTTAATTCGTCCGTTCAAAAGTTATATTCTTCTGAAAGTGAGGATGACTGGTGACGGGAAGTGGAGTGCGGTAGAGTAAACTGCGAAGATTTATTTTTATGTAAAAAAATGATTTCATTAAAAAATAAAAGATTATATCAAATAAATATTAAAGTAATTTATTATAAATTTTAAATTATATTGAATCATCTCGTTAATCAACATTTCACAGATTCAGATCAAAGCATTTTCTTAGATAAGTGTAGTTATTTTAATATAACTACATGCTAATAACCGATGTTCAAGTTAAAAGCAATTATATTAAACACTATAAGTGTGTAGATCCAGATTACATTTAAATAACTGTATTTATGTTTTTACTAAAATTACCATTACATAGTATTTGAAAAAATAAAGTATTAACCTTTGTATTTTGAAATAATAAAACTAATAACAAAACTCTCTAACATTAATCAAAACTGCAAAGTATCATCATTAATAGTATAATCACTCATAAAAAATTATAATCATTTTTAATAATTTATAAAAAGTCATACAACAATTTTTTTTATTAGGATTTAAATACAAATTTTCAAAAAAATTTAGTAATTTAGCAGTGTACATCATTTTGTTTAGAATGTAGTAATAAATGTAGTAAATGTTTAATACTTATTAAAATAAAATGTGTGTTTTTTTAACTGGTATTACTGTATTATTGTTTGATATTTGGGAATACTTTCGATTTTTGGTAAAGTAAACTTCAAAAATACAATATTTGTGCACTGTATTTCTTGCATTTTGCGGCAAAATATAAATTGATTAAGAATTCTATTGGTTTTTGATCCTTCGTTGTAATTTGAGGTCAGTGTTGTTATTTCTTCGTTGCTTAAATGAATGGGCTCGGAACTCAACGTCTTGTACATGTTCAATAGCTGAATAAAATCAGAAGAATTGTTGTAAATGTTCCACCTAAAAACATAAAGTACCAAAATGTAGTTTTGAGTATTATTTTACGTGTCAATAATAACCAAAAATGACCAAATTGGTTAATTTAAATCACTGTATCGTTTTTACTATGTATTTTACTGTATGGCATTCTTTTACCACTAGGTAACAGGAAGGAAATATCGTAAGTAATTAATAAACAAAATTTAATATAGAGCACTATCGGAGATATCAGACCCAATTTATGTCACCACAAGGAGGTGCACTTATCCCATCGTTATTTAATTTAGCATCAGAGTAAATTAATAATAATTAATGTTAGTGATGGAATAATACATGGGAACACGAGGATAAATCTTCTCGCTTTTATCAAAGACATTAGGTTTTATTCGGAAATGACCAAGTAAAGGTAGAAGAAATTTGTAAAAAACTTACAGCAGACAGCGGAATAGGGAGGATTGTGTATGAATGATGAAAAAACTGAGTGTATGATAATAAGTTGATTGAAGAAGCACAAATTATGAGTTTGAAGGACACATATTTAAGATATGACATATTTTAAATACTTGGGTCATCTTTAATAAAAGACGATGACCTAAAAATTACTAGAATACCATAGGCCGATAAGTGTTATTTTGGCTTTGGAAAACTCATTATCCATTTAAAAAAATCGTATAGTATATATATATATGACATTGATACGACCAAAATGTTATGTGCCTTTGAGACATGACCCCCTAGATAATCAGAAGAAAGCTGATAAATTGGATTTGAGATAACATTTCTAAGAAGAATGTATGGCCCATGGTGTTTTCACCCAAACAGGGTAATGCAGAAAAAGACATAACAATGTACTGAATGAACTAATACAATGACCGGATATTCTAAATTATGTAAAAAATTGGAATCCGATTTGCAGTGGAGGATAGTAGTCGATAGGGAGAAATGTAGAGAAATTGATTTTGGTCAATGGCAGGAAAAACCAAAGATGATTATATTGATAAGCTAATAGTATGATGTTTTAATGATTTAACTTAAATGGTTTTTTAATGTATGTGTGATAATGTTTATTTGTACAAATTCGCAGCGAGTTAACGACAAAAATATTTTGTTAGGTCACCTATGATCCAAGAAATATTCTCCGTTAACAAAAGTATAACAATTGAATCTGATAAAATAAGTGTAGTAATAATTTACGGGCTTTTAAATAGGCGGGGAGGGGGGTGGGAATTTTGAAACCGTTGAACCATTAATTTATCTTTCTTGTATGATTTCTGAACTATAATTTAGCCTGACAAAAAAAAAAGAGATAAATTTAAAATAATAAAAGTATTATAAATATACGTGATTGTAAGTAGTATACCTTTTGAGCTACTTGCTCAATTTTCTGTAGGTATATTTACCCTCACATTATACACTATCTATTGGCTTAACTAGATGAGATATAATTTACTAGCTGTCACATATATTATCTACATAAGGGCATAACTTATTTAGTGGCCAGTACAAAATCCAAAAAGCCCAGGAATGCTTTAACTTCGACCCTGTAAAACAAAAGATATTACAATTCGTTCATAACCGTCGTATTATATTATATACCGTAACCGATGATCCGGTCAGAACGCAAGACGTGGAAGAAAGATAGGAAAACCGAGGGCTGAGGCGAAGGAACATCTTCTGGAATGGAGAAAAGAGCCTAAATCCATTGAACGGGACCGGATGCTTCGTAAATTCCATCGAAGGATTTCATTATGACGTGAAGCGATCGTTACTTATTGTTGATAAAATAAAAAGCATTTTAAACTAGTATAAACGTATGGATCTATGGTCTATATATAAAAAATAAATAATGCAGTAAAAAACAACCGTGTGTAAAACGCGTATAGCTAAGCATTAAAATGAAAAACAAAATATGTTTTGACGATTCATACCGTTATGTCCAAAAGAGATATCACAGGCAAAAAAAAACATGAAAAAAAAAATTTGTGTACCCTATTAAAATAATTTTTTAAAAAATATTTATGCTACTAACCAACCCCTAAAAAAAGATTATGCGAATTGCAAATACTAAACCGTAGCGTAATACTTAAGCTCTGAACATAAGAATGAATTGAGATATAACGTGACTCTACTACACATATAATTTTCTCAAAAAATCTGTAAATTTGTTTACTTATTATAATTATTCGTATGTCTTTTTAACTCGTGGACTGAAAATAATAATGCATTAAGTAACAACAAAAAATTATATATTATAATTTAATAAATTTATATATTTTTGTTATTCATTATGGATACGAATATTGTGTAGTTGGAAGAAAATTAAATTTACAGGAAAATGAAAGTATAAACTTTGATAACTATAAAACAATTTTTTGGCTATTGACCAGTCAAAGTTTTTAAACCTTGTACTATAAAAAAATTGTTCCTCATTACCTACTATGTACTAGGCTTTACTATGTGCTTGCCTGACTATTATACCACCCTCATCCCATACCCCTTAATCGTTGGTGTTTCCAGATTTAAAACTATAGATTTGTTTTTATGTAAAGCGTAGACTGTCTTTGCAAATATAGTTTTTTTGAATATTAATCTGACTCATACCAAAAAATAATAATAATATAAGCCAACAAAGTTAGAAAATACTAAATTGAGGTGCTGTACTTACAAATAAGCATCATATCGTTAATTTGAAAAAGATTTTATCTAATTTTATTTATACAATTAGACCTGTAGACCTGTGACCTCTCCGTCCCCTCGTTGTTTTTATTATATTATGCCTATACTCTACTGTACTAGTCCTCCCAGATAAAATAACTTTCAAATAAACGCTTTGATGCTTATTTGTAAATACATCACTTCAATTTAATACTTTCTAACTTTGCTGGCTAACACTTTGTTTGGTTTGGACTGTACTGGCTTGAAAATACTAACTACTGATTTGCATCTAAGCGTTTTTTCGAAAATGATTTTATTACTTTCATACTTAACAATTCCTGTAAACCTGTAACCTCCCCGTCCCTACTATGCCCCGATCCCACTATTATAATACATTGCATATATGAAATGAGATATCAGAAATGAAGATGATATAACCATTTAAAATCGATTTTGTTAGGAATTTAGAACAACCGAGGGCCTCTTAAACATCTTAAGATGTTGTAAATATGTAGAAAAAAATGTGCCCGTGTATTGTTTAAATTTTAAAAATATTATGTTTTTATACTAAACGTAAAATATACTAAGATTACTTGTGTACAATTTTATTGGTATGAAAAAAAAAACAGATATTGTATTGATTACACATTTTATAAAAACCATACCACACAGTCTGATTTTAATACACAAACTACATAAAAAATTATAAAATAAATAAATAGGGGTTCTTGCCATTACATTGAATTAATAAGTTGTTGATTTTCTATTTATCAAGCTAACTTCTAAAGAACAAGACATTTTTTTTATTAAAAAACTGTTTACCGAAGAAAAGATAAATACTTTTAATTTTAATTCTAGCTACATGTGTAATAAAATGTTTTCTTTACAATTTTACATATAAAGCAAAGAAAAAATAAACCTTCACGAATACCTACCCAAAATTATTGCATATACATAGTAACTAAAATTTTGGATACCTATTTGTGTATCCTGTTATAAACTATTGGTACAAAACTAACTACATTGGGCTCCAACAACGCCACATAGACTAATATTATAATGAAGGTGACTAAAAGGGTGCATAATTTACTAAAAGTGGTAAATTTGTAATCATCTACCATTGTTAGTGTTTAGTTTGAACTGGAGACCATCAGCTCTACAAAGCTTTTATTTTTAATATTGACCTAAATACCAAATTTGAAAACATGATATATAGAAGTACAATCTAAGTTTGAACACAAAAGCAGAACAATATCGTACACATGTATTGTTCAAATAATTACATCATTTTATGTTGAACTTAAAATATTAAGGCAACCCATGTACGAATTTATCGGTTTGAAAAAAACAAAAAGCAATAGACTTTCAGTTACTAGTACACATTTTATAAGCGATACCGAATTGTCCTATTTAATATATTATACAATTGCTTCTTAATAGGATTCTAACAAATAAACATGTTTTTACTTAACACCAAAAATATATTTCAGACCATGTAGACCGTGTGCGAATATAACATAAGTTTGCTAAAAAAAAACATATATAATATTATGATGCCTTAGGCTTAACTGCGTTCGATCTTATAAAATAAAACTCAATAAAAAAATTTCAGAGTTAAGTTACGCCTACATAAAATAATTTTGTTCCTGGAATGAACTTGTTAAATCGTCCCAATAAGGCCTTAAACTTAAGTTCAACATATACTTAAGATCATAATTTTTGCACAAGCTCAAACTTATTTAAGCTATCAGAATATCATACAATTATTCGTTTAAATCAAAATTTTTGTAGGTTTCAAAAACTAGCTAAAATAAAATATCTTATCAACAAAAATACAAAATTACAGTAATTTTAAAATAATAATTTTTTTGTAGATAATTTATGAAACAAGACGTGTCTATATCTAAAATGTTATTTTGAGGTTTGAAAATGTTATGATTATCAAAGGTCTTATGTAAAAACATAGAAAACCAAAGCTTTAAACAATCAAATCACTATGCAGCCGGTTACAATAATAAAAAAAACAAATAATCTATTTTGAATGTTACATATTTTGATCATATTTTTTATGTCAATAATTGTAACAATAATCAGGCATCGAGATTTTAAAACATTCTTTATACAAAAAAATTAAAGTTATTTTAATTCCAATGCAAAGCTGATGTACTTGTTTGTCTGCATCTAACTTCAACCCCCCTCCCCCCCAAAAAAAAAGAAATGATTCCAAATGTTTCATTTTTCTATTAATCCTAATGTTAAACTAGGACGAAAATATTTTATCATTTTTACAAATGCAATACAGCGCAGAAAATAACCTGTTCAAATGTTTTGTCCTCTCAATGCACTATTTTTTTTTACCTGATTTTTTTTTTGTTATACCTACTACTATGAAGTGTAAATTTGATTCTCTCATTAACACTTGACTATAACCCGAGTAGAATACTATCTTATCACGGTGACACCTAGTTGGTACCTACCTAAATGTAGAAATCAATCTTTTAAATAAAACTATTTTAACAATATTTTTGACTATTTTTTTAATATCACGAATACAATGTATTTTTTTCATACTCAAAAGTAGTACAAACCAGCAAGTTGGCATAGTTATTGGTTACTTTTCGCATCAAGTAGTTCATAAATTACAATAAAATTTAATAATTAATACATTTACATACATTATGATTTAATCGACTACAAGGTTTGATAAAATTTGAGGGATCTTGTTTATTAAGATATAAATACGGTTTCAAAAAAAAAATTAAAAAATGTTTTTCCTAATGGGATTGCATGCGGTCTGTTTAAAAGAAGTTATATATAATCAATTATTAAGAAAAATGTGGTTTTGATAAATTTCGATCATGTAAATTAAATAACCGGTTACTTTGTATAAGTATCAAGGTAGAATTGTTAATTTTAATATTTTGTTCTATGAGTAGAAGCTATTTTGGTTTATTTTAGACTAAAAATTCAGACATAATTTCGACTACATAAGATATTGAAATTTCAGTTTTGCAAAGAGATTCGAGTTCTTTTGACTTTGGTTACTTAACTACGATTTTAAGTTAAAAATGTCAGTTTGTTTTCAGGTTTTTTTTTGTTGTTTTTCCGATGTGTTTCGATAATAATTATTACTACTTTTATTGTTCCAATATGTTTTATTCGCAATTTTTGTAATACATACATTTTTTATTATTGAACAATATACAACTTCAATTATGTAACATCAGGTAATCTTAGCACTAAAATAAATAGGTTAAGTTATTATTGTAGATTTTAACGTTCATTATATTATATAGTTGAAGAGGGTTTCTTTTTCTTTTTTAGACGTTTGAATACGGACGATAATTAGACGTACGGTATAATATATCAAACGGTAGTATTAAAATTGTCAGTATGAAAACCGATATTTTTTTAAAGTTTTAATTGACTTTTTATAATGCCTTAATAAAAAGATATTAATAAAATACAACACATTACACAATTCATTATTGTGCACCAAAATTAAAGTTGACAAATAAAAAAAAAACATGTCATTTAGAAATGTACAATATCAATTTCTTTAGTTTAATGAGTATTATATTTAGTAAAATGTTAATTTATTTTAAAATCAAACGAGTTTCATTATTTAACAGATATTAAAAGTGGCTTTGTTATTTATTCGGGATTACAAAGTCGATGGTTCTGTTTCCATTTATATAAAACAATAGAATATTTAATTTTAATTTTACCCGTCTTTCTTCAGTCTCACGAAAGAACTTTGCAAACATTGATCCGAAATTTTCAAAAAATTCGGAATCTTTTTCACATTTTCTTTTGACGTATTCAGTATCAATTTTGGCCACTTTACGTCTACCATTTTGTTTAATATAAATTCCCAGTATGCGGTTTACTTCTTTTCCTAATTTATCCACAATTTGAGATATCTTCTTGTCATTGGGCTCATATATTTCACTCAATAAAATTAGCACTTCGTTAAAGAATTGGTCATCAATGTAAGCATAATATAATACCAAATATACTTGATATATAAAACCTTCATACTCGCTTCGAAGATTGGTCCGCATTTCCGCTATGTAATTAAAATTTTTTTTTGTTGGCAAAAATTTGTGCGACAGTGTGGATGCGACTATCTTTTGATAACAAACTAAATATACCCAAATATAGCCGTAAAATTTTGCCTTTAAAACATCCAAAACGATTTCTTGATATTTCTTGTGTTTAAAAGGTTCTACTGTCCATTCAAACCTATTGTACTGATTTCTGATATTTTTAATTTCCTTTTCGAATATACCGTATATAATATTTCCTTCAAAGATGAGACCAGAGAAATCTTCGAAAGTGCTATTTGAGAAATTCCACATAGAATCCAATAACAAGCCTTCAACATCCGATGGAAATTGTTCCTTGTCCTTGACGAAACGTTGAAATTTATTGTCATACATATTTAATAATGTATCAATTACTAAATGTTGACCAGATTCTTCGTTGTTATAATTAAAAACGTCGTCATACTTTTCCATTAGGTATTTGTTATTTTTACACAAAATTATCAATTTCTCTAGAATTTCGTTAATCTCCGGTAAGCGTTCTATTAGCAATGTTGTTTTCCCAAACCGTAGTTGTATATGCAGTTTCCAAAGCCATTCGCTCACCGGGAATCTTGCTCTGTACGACATTTCTATCATATTGTACACGTAGTCAGCAATAACTTTTAAAGAATTTTCGACTTTTGGTAAACTAAACTTCAAAAACACAATATTTGTGCACTGTATTTCTTGCATTTTGCGACAGAATTTAAGTTGAGTAAGAATTCTATTGGTTTTTGATCCTTCGTTGTAATTTGAGGTCAGTGTTGTTATTTCTTCGTTGCTTAATTGAATGGGCTCGGAACTCAATGTCTTGTACGTGTTCAATAGCTGAATAAAATCAGCTGGATACTGTCCAACATAGAAGAATTGTTGTAAATGTTCCACCTAAACACATAAAATACCAAATGCAGATTTGAGTAATATTTTATATGTTATTAATACCAAAAAAGACCAAATTGGTTAATACAATTCACTAAATAGATTTTACTATGTATTTAATGACTTTATTCATTCAATTACCATTTGGTTATAGAAAGGAATGATCGTGAGCAATTAATTAAACTCTTATTGAGACACAGCTAAATTGGGATAATACAAAGGAACTCTAGGATAAATCTTCTCGCTTATGCCAAAGACAAAGTTTTTTTTGGAAATGGCCGAGTGGAGGTAGAAAAAATGTGTAAAAAAACGTATAGGGACAGCGGAATACGTCGAATTGTTTATGAATGATGAAAAAAAGTGAGTATATTATAATAAAACTAGTGGAGAAGGAATGTCAACAGGGACATTTTATGAAGGACACATATGTAAAAGGGTGTTCTATTTCAAATAGTTGGGTCATCTTTTAACACAAGACAATGACCTAAAAATGGAAATTATTATCAGAATACAATAAGGGTTTTTTTGGCCTTGGAAAAATATTGAACTTAAGATGCATAAAAAGAAATCTTAAATAACAGATATATATGACATTGATACGTTCAATAATTTTATGTGGCATTGAGACATGGTCCCTTAGATAATCAGAGAAAAGCTGATTAATTGTATTTGAGAGAAAAGCTCTAAGAAGTAGACCCTGTGGCCCCTGTGCTTACATCCAAACAGGATAATGGAAAATAAAATACATAATGATGTACTGAATGAACTATTAAAATATATGGATATTCTAACATGATGTGAAAAAATTGGAACCGGATTTGCAGTGAAAGATAGCATCGATAGTAGAAATGGAGAGATATTGATTTAGATACCACCATACCGTCAATGACGGTGAAAACCAAGAAAGACATTCTTAATGATTCTATTGATAAGCTAAAAAAGGTCGTGTTTTGATGATTAATACTTTTATGGGTTTTAAATGTTTAATTTTTTACATTTGCACTTTCTGCCGGGTGTGTGTATCAAAATAAACAAATGAAAACCAATAGCATCGCTGCTCCGCATCGAAACTAAAATAATATAATTATACTAAAATACATAACTACCACACAGAATCTTTGATTATGAAAATCAAATTGAAGTGTAGACTTTAAAATATGTATTTGAGAAAAGAATTTGACTATAATTATTTTTCAGGTAAATAAGGCTTTTTAAACCATACGGTTATACTTGGTCATCAAATCTCCATGGAACTGAATGTTACCTATTTTTTATTTAAATAGTTATGTACAAATGGTTCTACTTTGAGCCGCCTCCATAGTGCCCTTTCGCTGTTATATCTATTCTCAAAAATACTTATTGTGCACATAGTATAAATTAAAAACAGTCATAACTAACGTTATTTAACACTGCAATTGTCGCATCATTTGATGACACACCAAGTCAGACCAGTCAGTAGCAATTTAACATATTTTTTATATAATCACGTATTTCTATAATAAATATTACCATCATGTATATCTTGTGTATCTGTGCAATACGACGGGACTATTGGAGTGAAATAACCTAATTTAACCTAATCTTACCTAACTTAACCTAACAGTATTTCATTTGAGAGTGAAATAAATACAAATAGAAGACATCACTGTATAAAAACCACTTAAATAGCGTTTTGATATCAGAAAGCTGACTTTTTCGATAATATAATCGTGTGGTATCTGCGAGATACAATGATGCCCAAAACCCAAATGGTGACCAAAGTTTCAGGAAAACTGTCACAAACCACGTACCTAATTTTAGGAATAAGAAATTAAACTATTATAATTCAGAAAGTAATAAATTGTTGTTTACTTGAATATCTCCAGAGACTTTTGAATCTGACAACGCAATGGTTATTTCTGAAGCAGTTGGTCTTAGTGCAGCCATTGTGATCATATGCTGACGCCCCCGTTTTCGAAAATTATCGTCTTCACCATCTCCACTTACCTCTGTAGATATGTAAAAAATTAACTCCAGGGTCAAACAAATAACCCCTAGTTGAACCTTCATAATGATAGAGGAAATTTTTGAAAATTCAATAGAACGCTCAAATTATACACGAGTGGTTTAAACAAAATGTACACGAATAATATTTTTAAACAAAATTCACATTCAGTCTCGCCTAAAATACAAACATGTTTTCGTATTCTGCTTTTGCACATGTTATCGTTAGCAAGTATGATCATGTTGTTTTGTACAGATTCACAGTGAGTCAACAATACCAACAATTTTTTAGGTCGCCTTATGCTCTATGAAATAGTGTTGCAATTTAATCTGATATAATAAATGTAGAAATAATCACATATAATAATAGTTAAACTTATTATAAAATATAAAATATTGTAGTATCCCACTGAACTCAATTCATGGAACGCGTATTTTCTATAGTCAGTTGCTTTTAATAAATAGCCACTAGTAAGACGGTGCCATTTTGTGAGCAGATATTGTTTTGTTCGTTATATTTATGTTATATGTTATTATTACTTAACCTAACGTTTTTTACGATTTATCAAATATATGACCAAAAACTATATGAAAATAGTCTGTAATTCAACCTAAATTTACGTTATAGCAAAAAAACCATGACAAATTAAATTTTCATACACTTTAATTAAAATATAAACACCCATTAAAATATATTTCACGTATGATTTCTAAACTATAGTTTAGCCAGACAAAAAAATAAGAAAAGTTTAAAATAATAAAAAGTATAATAAATATACGTGTTTGTAAGTACTATACCTTCTGAGCTACTTGCTCAATTTTCTGTAGGTATATTTACTCTCACATTATACACTATCAATTGGCTTGACTAGTAGAGATGTAATTCTAAATTAGGAAAAGAAATTAAAATCTAAACTACAGAGTAGTATAGTATTATAGTCGTTTTCTGTACTTGGAAATACTTTTCTAAAATAGGTAAATCAAATAATGTTTTTGATTTCTTTTTTAACGAAATCAGGACTGGGCTAAGAATTATTGTAGATTTGTATTTGAATTCACAAAACAGTGTTTAGAAAAATAATATATATATTTTTTTAATTAAAAATTGATTTTATTGCTAATATTTACAAATTACAAACTATACTATATATTATGTACAATAAGTAAAGTTGAGGGAAGATTAACACAGACATGCCAGTAAAGAGGAGGCTCACAGTAGAGCCACCTGTACATCAGAAATTAAGTTAAGTTAGTTAGCATTGAGTAGATCCCTGGACCAATTGCGGTTAAGACACATTTTTAAATTGCCCAGAGGTGTTTTTGAGTGAAGTTTAAGTAGATGAAGGGCTCGAGGAAGTAGGTATTTTAAATATGTATTGAAGTATGTATAATAAATTGATATTGTACATTTCATTTTTAGTAAAATGTTAATATATTTTACTAATATATCAAACGAGTTTATTATTTAACAAATATTAAGAGTGGTTTTGTTATTTATTCGGGAATACAAAGTCGACGGTTCTGTTTACATTTATATAAAACAATAGATTATTTAATTTTAATTGGACCCGGTTATTTTCAGTATCGCGAAAGAACTTTGCAAACATTGATTTATAATTTCCAAGAAATTCGGAATCGTTTTCACATTTTCGTTCGACGTATTCATAGTCAATTTTGGCCTCTCTATTATTTGGTTCATTATAAATTCCCAATATGCGGTTTACTTCTTTTGCTAATTTGTCTACAGTTTGAGATATCTTCTTGTCATCGGGCTCATATATTCCACTCAATAATATTAGAACTTTGTTAAAGAATTGGTCATCAATGTAAGTATAATATAATACCATATTCACTTGATATATAAAACCACAATTGAATCTGATATATTAAGCTTAGAAACAATCACACGCTTTTCAAGAGGTGGGGGAAGGGTGATCGTTTTTCGACCGTTGACCCATCGAAATATTTTTCACGTATAATTTCTGAGCAATTGTTAGTCAGACAAAAAATAAGAAAAGGTTAAAATACTAAAAGTATTAAAACCATACATGCTTGTAAGTACCATACCTTCCGAGTTACTTGCTCAATTTTCTATAGATATATTTACTCTCAAATTATACACTATCTATTGCATTAATTAGATATGATCAAATTAACTAGATCTCATAAATAGCATCCACGTAAGTGCATAACTTATTAAGTGGCCAATACAATGTCCAAGAATCTTAGGAATGCTTGAACTTCGACCCTGTCAAACAAAAATTATAATAATTTGTTCGTAACCCTCGTACAGTTGATTCATCATTGTATATAAAACTGTTTATATCTGAATATCTGGATTATTTTGCAAAAATATGTTGAAGTTCTAAGACAATAGTTAAGCATTTTTAAATTATTTTTTACAACTTTTAGTAATACTAGTCTTGAGGTTTTTTGGACATAATTACTACATTTAATGACACGAAACTTTAGAGTGCTTAGATTTTGTCTATACATTGTTTTCTTTTTTAACGAAATAAAGACTGGACTAAAAACTATTTTAGATTGTAGATGAAACCTGTTTAAATTGCCAGAAGTATTTTTGAATGAAGTAAATTAGGTGAACGGCTCCAGGAAGTAGTTATATATATAGACCAAAGTGTGATTGGGGTATTACAGCTAATGAAAACTTCAGTACCAATGAGGTCAATTGAATTGCGTTGTAAGTCTTCAATGAAAGCGGCTTCAAGCGTAATGTATTTG
>NW_026095876.1:0-37818 GCF_023614345.1 Adelges cooleyi | reverse complement strand
CTGAATGCACGTTGAGTTATTGTCCTATTGATTTAGTAAGAACTGTCCAAAATTTTCCAAGCGAGGTAATTATAATCGATTTATTTCTTTAAACCCAACACTGCACAAATTAATTAAAGTTTTTTTGACCGATTAATATAAAGAGGACGTCGTTACCTTTAACCCTTCATTACATAACTATTTTTTTTTAATGTATTATTACTATTACTACTTCAAAAATGAAAAAAAACGTTTTGAATATTAGTTTCCCGGAAAAACGCTAAATTTTGAATTGTTTCATTTATGGAACATTGTGAAGAGTTAATTTTTTTTTTAATGGGTACAAAATTTGTTTTATTTTTTTGTAACCACCACTAAATATTTTGCATTCTTAGGATATAAAATTAAAGAAATTTTATCATACAATAAATATTTTCTCATCGGTTTTTAAACTTGAGAACATTTTGGATGTACCTAAATCTACTTTATTGAAATTCCTACTTTTTTGGATAGTACTTTCTGTATTGATTTCGAGTCTGTAAAAATGATTGATCATTTCTTGCAATTATTTTAAAAGTTTTAATAAATTTATCAATGATAAGTATTACATAAAAAACAGTTATAAATAAATTTTAAACTTCTATGACTTCTACCAACTACCACGTAAATCCACTTCTACAAATTTTCTAAGAGAATTAAAAGAAAAAGATTTCTCTTTTTAAGGCCCAGAGACCTTTTTCAATAACTTGTTTACAGGAAAATAAAAAAAAAAATAGAAAGAAAAATTATTTATTTATTTCCTAGCCGCGTGATACTGCAGAGGGTCTGCACATAAACGATAATTTCAATGTCATGTATGTAACTTTCATCATATTCTCTAAATGTACAAATTATATAGGTTGTAAATATATTTCTCTGGTTGAAAACAAATGTGTTTTGTCGGTAATAGTTTGATTTCACTGTTTTTTTTTTTTTATGCAAAAAACAGGTTTGTGGACCCAAGCCCTTCAATTGTTCAATACAAAATTATTTAAATACTATTAAAAGAATAAAATATACAAATAAAAAACGACTTAATTTTTTATTGTAGAATTAACTCAAATAATAGTTTTTTAAACAATTAACATTTTTTTATAACGTTTAACAAATAAAATTATCATTGTTTTAATTGTTAGCGTGAAAATAACACAATTGTTATAGGAATACTTGGAAGAACTGTATGACACGGAATTTGTACAATCGTTAAATTCTATGCTGACTTTAGACGAGACAGCTGTAGAATTAACAAAAATCGAAATGATACTTCTTTCGGTTGATTGCTACCCCGACGAAAATTGTTTGAACGACAAAAAAGTGGCGGTTGAAAAGTACCGCCAAAAAATGCAAGCTATTCAGTGTATTCACGGGTTGTTTGTTTTGGACGTTTTGGACAAACTGGAAGCAATCTACAACGTAGGATTTGACGACGGGGATCTAAAATATTTTCTTCGAGGGTTCGTTTCGGAAAATCAAAGTGATGTGACAAACATGTTGTCCCTGTTGAACCTGGCGAAATGGGACGCTCACGATTGGCAAATCGAAATATTCACCTTAGTGGCGGCTCTCGCGGCTCCGGACTCGGACTTAAAAAAAAGAAAAACATTTCAATAATCTCGAAGAGCGCATACGAGCAAAGGTGTTACCGTTCGCTGGTCAAATTGTTTCACTCCATTCCGGCCTCTAAGACGACTTAAAAGAAACTGGCTCAAGAACTACTAAAATTAATGTTTTTTTTTTTATCTTATTTTGTGCCTCAACTTTGAGATTCCTTAATCATGTTATTCACTGACTGTTTTGCATTCTTTTTTTTTTCTAAATAGCTAACTAATTTACTTATTATAAATATTTGATCAAAAATAAAAAGTATATTAATTTAAAAAAAAATCTGTTTAGTTTTTTAGTTAATTAAATTTAGTTGGACCGATGAAAATGGAGATGTTTGCTTACAAGCATTAAAAATTGAATTTTAAATTTGACCGATAAAAATAATGTTTTTAGTTATTTCAGAAACCAGCACATTATATTAAGTGGTTGATTAAAGAAGTATTATTTCAGTATTCTTAAATAGTAACTGATAAGCCTAAAGTGTTTGATGAAGATCAAAACGCACTTTATAAAATATAACATGCGTAGCTAGTATTTAATTCAGAAAAGCAGTTTACAGCAGTTTTTTTGGAAAAGTTCATTAAAAATAAAAAAATGAACATTATAAAAAAACATTTAGATGTGAACGAATAATTAGAGGGATTTAAACCACTCTAAATATATTTTCAATAAATACATTATTTTAATAATTGCATTTTTAAGTAGTAGGTACATAGTTACATAAATATAAAAAATATACAGCAACTAAAATTTTAATTTTTTGCCCATTTCAACCATAAAACAAAAATTATTCAGAATCCTTTTTTATTGCACGCCAAGACTATAATACAAACATAGTACATACCCTGAACATTTCAAGTCACAAGCTATCTCAGTTTAGGCTTTGTGTTGATTATGAACCAGTCAGGACTTCTTATTTTATATAAATAGATTATACATACAGATAACTCAGACATAGCCAATATAATATTATTCATAACAATTTAAAAAAAACTTAACAATATTACCATAAAAGTATTTAAAAAGTTTATAACTTTAAAAAAATATTCTTTTTTCTGTGTTTCTAGCTTCTTTCTGGGTTTTTCTAAAATTTTCTGCAAGAATATCTTGATGGAAATGATTTAATATCATTAATCAATCACATTTTTTTTTTAAATTACTTAATAATTGTTTTGGTTCTAGAGTGCTCTATTCTTAATATGGCTAAGCTATTTAATCTTTCTGATGACATAGTTGATTCTATTTAGGGTTTAAGTGTCAAATATCTATTGAAAAAACGCTTCGATGCAAATCGGTAGTTAGTATTTTCAAGCCAGTACAGTCCAAACCAAGCACAGTATAAACCAGTAAAGTTAGAAAGTTTTAAATTGAGGTTCTGTATTTACAAATAAGCATCAATATTAACGACGGCATAATATAATATGCCAGTACAATCGCCATTGGTAGTACACGCTACCATTCAATTTTGCAGCCTAGAAATCAGTATAAAAGTACTAACGATATGAAAAAAAAATGTATCCAATAAAGTAGAAATACACCCAAATTGTTATCACAATTAAAAATTTAATAAGAAAACATTAATGCTCTGATAAAATGTTTTATCCTAAAAATGCAAACAATTTTGTGGGGTTATGAAAAACATAAAATAGGTACTTATTTATCTACTAAAAAAAATAATTAAAAGACGTTACTCGATTATATTTACCTCTATTACAGAATTTTTGCAAGTAGCATGACACTGACCAGCTTTTATTAAAACATTAAAACACGGCAACAAAAGTAGAATTTTCCAAATCATTTTTTTGTTCATCTACTATGGAATATAACACTAAGAAACAACTAAAAAAGTGAGTCAGATAAGGCACTAAGCTGAATTTCAATGCTTTCCTTACAAAATGACCTCAAATTGGTTTTTCGGGTAAAACCAAACTACATTTTTATACAGGACGTCTTGGTTAAATAAAAAACCATCAAACTGACAGGTACGGAATAATATGAAGTAAGGGAAAATTTGATTAAATTCTATACAGGGTGATCAATATCTCATCGCGTTTAATTAATTAATTAATTTTTTATTTTATTGTGTTCTTATAATATAATATAATATAACGTTTTCATGTTTGAATAATTAATTAACAACTAATAATTGATACAAGTGAAACTTCTGCACTCGGCGATGAATGAATCTTAAATAATAATGAATATCAAAAGTATTACAATAATATAGTGTATTTTTCTCAATGTAAACTCATTTAACTGCCTAGCTAAGTAACTGAAGTTTATGTTACAGATATACACTTTAATTGTGTCTGTTCTATTAATCGTGAAACTTTTCAAATCCTACTAATAATGATTTCATACATTTAGTTAAATGACGATTTTTAAGATTTTTTGCTTATGAAATGGGAACTCGGGAAACTTGTCTCAGTTTTTTATAGTAATAATATTTTTACAACTAATTAGTGTCTTTTTTTTTGGACAAGTTACTAAATAATGAAGTTGATAGTTCTGAACTCTAATAGTTTTATACTTGATATAATTTCGAATAAGAGAAAGTCATTAAAATTAATTTATAATCTGAAAAATTATTTTTTCGCGTTGACCAAAGTTTGTAAATTTTTTATTAACAAAAAATTTTGCTAAAAACTATGCCACGATCGATGCCTTGAAAATGTTACAAAGAATTTAAATAATTTTTTTCAAAACTTAATTCGGAATATTCTTAGGAACTTACTGTTTGAAAATAGAATAAGTGGTTTTCGACGAAAACCACACAGGTGTAGACCTCTTAATCGTAAACGTTATTTGCAATTTAGAAATGCTTTAGTATTGAATTGTTATTGCACAACGCAGTTTCTATTTGCTTAACCGCACTTTAAACCAAGTCCCGCTGTAAGTGTAAACAATCATTTCCAACATTATATTTTGTGCTTTGATAATAATAAAGTATCTAAACAAATGCAAAATGAAGAAATTTCATCGATTTTAGTTTTTTGTAACCGATTTAGTTTTAAAAAAAAGCATCGGTTAAACTACACTACAATATCAAAACTGTTGTGAAGTTTATAGCTCTTAATATAAAATAGGAAGAAAATAGAAATAAAAGTTAATTTACAGTTGTTTTATGATTCTACAACTTTCAGAAGATTTGAACTTCTGTTTTTTTTTTCTTTAAAATTTAAAGACATTAAATGTGTTATCCTCTGTGAATTAACCTTTTTACATGGAAATAAAAGCTCGAACAACCACTTAAGTAGTCTACGTAACCATAACTTAAGGCTCAATTGTAACGACACAATAAATTTACAGATTGGAGTACTAAAACAGAATAATAATTCATTTTATTTAGTTAAATCAAATATATTACGGTTGAATTACTAAATAATTTAGCAGTAGTTACATATCATATATTTTGTATAATATCTATTGTTTATTATTAATTAACAATTCTGTAGATTTATCTAATACTAACTATATAATATGGTGGGAATTAACATGGTAATTAAATTTATTTATTTATCTAATATCCGTAAAATGTTTGTAAACAACTCTAAAACCCCAAACTTATTCTATTATATGTATTTTTTAAATTCCAATCCCTAATGTAATTGGAGCTTTTAAACAAAAATCAATTTTTATCCCCATTAAAAAACTTTAAACAAATCAAAATAGTATTGTAATACTTATAGTTTTATCAAATCCTCATTAATATACTCCAATTGTATTAAGAGATTATAACTCTTAGAAGACCTGACCAGAGCGAACGAATTAATGGCATTAAAATAAATAGCTGGGACCGTTTGTGTCAATATCCTTACGTACCTGACTAACGTTTGCATGCCCATTAGACTCTCGTTTACTGAAGGTAGGGTTATTAAAGCCATAGGTTCTTCAGGATTAAGAAAGTCATGTTTAGAACTGATATCCAGCAAATTGTTGATAGTCCGAATACTGTTTTCATTATCTACGTCGAACGGCGTGTTAACACGAATATCGCCTAACATGTGTTCCATGTGTTCCAATGTTTTCAGCAAAGTATCCACATACTCATCAATAACCCTACGATCATAGTACTCATTTTTCATCAAATCAATTGCCGGGCGCAAGTACTCGTCGTTGGTAATCTCGAAACGTACAGCAAACTCTTTCAAATAACCGATCATTTTGTCATTGCATAGTTTGACAAGACTAAAATCTAAAAATGTTGTGCTTACAAAGTCTTTTAGTGCTCCGTCATCCAATCGCTTGATGTTCAACAAGTATCTTATTATCACACGAATAGCGACCACCTTCATCAAGCACACAAATTTTTGCTGAAATATAATAAGCGCATTGATTCGTACATACAGAGGTTTGTTAAGGTTTTGGCCGAGTTCGTAATATACTCTGAGTCGGTCCGCTACTGGATTCAATTCCAACTGAATACCAAATTTTTCGAAATCTGTAATATTGTCATTGTTGTCATCCAAGAGACGTTTCATGAGCAAATTGTCTAAGGAATTATGCTTAAAATTAGGTCGTTGGTCAAATCTTAGATCTAACTTGTAATTATGTTCAGACTGTTTATTAAACATTTGCCTGTTTTTCTCTACCTGATCTAGTAAACTGATAATTATATCATTTTCATATAAAACTTCAGCCGAATTTTTTTTCGGTTTTGTATTGACTAACCTTACAACGTCGGATACTTTTTCTTTAGAAAGTGGATCAAACATTTCGCAAGCCTGTGTTTTTATAAAGTCTTCGAGCAGTTGAACTACGATGTCGTGAGTTTTTAATATGTGATTTTTGGTTTCTTGTGAAAGGGACTCGAAAGAGGTTGGCGAAAAATATGTATGTTCCAGCTCAGAGTACACGAGCAATATCCACATAACTTCTGTGATAGGATGTCGGCTATCTTCGTGGCCATCGTTCAACAAAATTGTTAATATCTGATTGACTTCGTTTGTAAATGTAAGATTTTCCGTTTCGGTCGCCTTTAACAATTTACGATAATCCTCGTTCGCCAAAAATGGCTTTGTTAAATGCAAATGGACGGTAGCAGTTACCACGTGGTTGCACCAAAGTTCTTTGTAAAATTGTTTCTTGTAACCGTCTAGAGTTGAAAACATATTAAATGGTGACGATTTAGGGGCGCTATAACCTCCTCGATCTATATTTTTAGCCCATTGGACAAAATCTTTTTCCGGTTGGCCGGAATGAGAGATCTCAATTAGAGTGTAAAAAGCGAAAAGCCATAGAAAGTGCTTCATATGAAAGAGAGCCATAGTACCTACTTGTCTTAAGAAAGTGACTAAAATGTTTTCGTTAACAGTGTATACAACTCAGAACGTGACGATGTGTCATGAACCAAAAAAACATCTATGTACACCTATAAAATTATACTAAGTGTACGCATAAAAATTGTCACTCAACGTAATAAATGTGGTTTCTAAAGTTTTCAAAGCATAATATATTCTTATTGTTTTACGTCTAAATTTGTTTTCCACCAGCTTGTATTATTCACGGAAATCAATAAATAAGACGACCATTTAAGTAGTTAACGCACTTAATTGAGTGGTTGAATACAAAAAATGTATAATTGAAAGTCCTATCTAAAACTATTTGCGACATTTAGCTGAATAAATTATTACAAACTGTTAAAGCACTTCTATTGTTGGTTCAAGACATAAATATTTTACGAGTTTTATAGACTTTTAACGAAAACATATTCTTCGCTATGTCGAACCAAATAAGTACTATGGCGCTCTTTAAGATAAAGTACTTTATATGGCTTTTTTCCTTTTATACTCTAATTAAACTGTCTCAGTCCGACGAAGAGACAAAAGTTTATATCGAATGGGCTGAAAAGATGGATCGAGGACGTTATAGCGGCCCTTTTCAAGCTAAGTTGTTTGGAAACAAATTTGTTGGTTTGCAAGAAACAATTTTACACAGGCCATTGGTTTAGCTACGCGGTAATTGCTGTCGTCCATATGCAGTTAACAGAAATATTTTTGACGAACGAGAATGATCGAAATAAATTAAATCCGGCCGAAAAGAACTTTCTTATATTTACAAACGAAGCTAGTCAAATGTTAACCGTTGAATTTTATGACAAGCACGAAAATAGGCGGCATATTGTCTTTGCAGAATTAATGTGGATCTTTTGTACATTTAATGAACTTGTAAACGATTTCTTACTGCTCGACCTTCTAAAAGACCCCAAAATAACCGTGGTTAAAACTCATAACATTGTAGTACAACTGTTCAAAGAGTTTATAAAAACACAGAAATGCAAAGAGTTCCATCCAACTACTAAAAAAAAGTATCCGGCATTGTAAAATTAGTCGAAAGAAGAGAAAAAAAGGAGAAAATTCGTATAATAGCATTAGTATAGGAGCGGTACTAATACAGGTATTGAATAACAAATAAAGAATTAATAAACAGATTGAACATAAGTACGAATTAGACAAAAGATTTGGCAGCGGACTAGGTAAGAATTGTTTTTTACATTATTCTTTGAATAATTGGCACTTGAACCATATATTCGAGTACAACTATAGTAAATTTGAAACTTTAGACATATTCGGTATTCAGTTGAGCTCTAATCCAATCGCGGTTAAAATTAATGATTATTATCTACTCGGTAGTGACCGTACTAACCCTCTGTGCGTACGAATCGAATCGCTTATTAAACTTCAGGAAATAATTGTGCATTTGATGAAGGTGATCGCTATTCGACTCATAATGAGATACTTGTTAAGAATCATGCAAATGAAATACTCAACATTAGAATAATTTGTGCTTAAGCGTGTCAAACTATGCAATGACAAAATGATCGAACATTTTAAGTCGTTTGCTGAACTTTTCAATATAACTGACGACGAATACTTGCATTCGGCAATCGGTTTGATGGAAAACCCACCTCAAAAGTTCTCTGATCGCAGTGCTGTCGATGAGTATGTGAAAAAATTGATAACATACTTGACAAACATGGCGTTAGACGATATTCATTTCGACACCCTGATGGAAGTAGATGAAGGAAACAGTAGTTCAACTATGGAAAATGTAAAAATGTTCGCTGACAAACGTGGATTTTTCATACCTCGAGAAACCATTGTGGATTCAGTAAAAGAAAACCTAGTGGGTGCCAAAGTTTTTGTAGATTACGCAGAGAAAAATCTTACACGGGATCGACATTACTGCAGTGAAGTCGTTAACTGTGCTCGAAAATTCTAAGACTTATAATCGCTTAAAAAAACTGGGAATTGGTGATTAAGAAGATCCGATAGTTGCATAAGTATTTCATTTAGTTTGATTTTTTAACGTTTATTTTATGACCGAATCTCCATTCTTTACATTGGGTGTTCCTGAGTATAGTGGTCATAATAGCATTTTGTTATACTAACTACACTGAGGAAAGCTTTTCAACTATAAACTTTTTTAAAAAATACCCCCTAACTTCTAAATACTAGGTGAATTCAAGAACCTTAAGTACAACTTTTTTTTATCATTTTTTAGGCAACTTTCTGATGAATAGAAAGTTTTTTTCTAGCTAAAATTTCATTTCCCACTAATGTGCGTTGCGTTGTATCAATTAAGTACAAAAATAATAATTGAAAACCAAAAAAACGCAATCCGCCTTATCTAAACTAACCGATTCATTATTTTTCTTAAAGTTGAGAAATTCTACTTAAAGTTGGATTTAATCGGTAAAGTAACTATACTTAACTAGAAAGTCAAGGTCTATGTCATTTTTAAGTAAAATGTTGGTTAGGCCAGGTCATTTTGGTCGGTAATGTACTTCCTGTATGGGTTTGCATCTCGGTAAGGCAAGACAATTTTTTCTTAACATTATTATTTTTTTAACTTTGGCTTCTTAAAAAATATTATAACTAGGTCGATGTTAAAACGTACAAAACAACTCGTCAAAATAATATGTTTTCTTCTTATATCAATAACCAACACGACAAAACGTGTTTTCAATACGTTCTCAGTGTAGGAAAGTATTATTTATTATACTAACAATAATGATAAAACCATATAGTATTTTCTAAACGTTTTAAAATAATATAAAAAGAAAATTAGTAAAATTATTCATGGTCAGATTTGGTAATTCGTAGGTACTCCAAGACTAATAAAATTACAGTAATATGGATACAAATAAAATATATCACAAAACAATAATTTTTTTAATAATATTTATTACTTAATTAGTTAACATAATAAGTATTGACTACTGAATACTAAGTATTGAATACTGAAAAGAATTAGAAAATAAAAAAGACAGAGCCTTTTTGAAATTTGTTTTCGGTGCGGCCGCCTACCTAGGATCATTGTTTGTATTAATTCTAATAGATATAAATCCTAATTCATCTGATTTACCTAATTATTGTACAGAGATTTAATGTTAGTGATATAAAACGTAAAGGGAGTTCTTATGTGGAGTCACTAAATAAAAAAAATATTTATGTAGCGAGAAAGCCAGAGTCGAGTGGAGAAAATAACCTGACTGGTCAAACTCATTAAATTGGCTTAAATACGATTTATATAAGTATAATTATCCCGGGTAAAAAAATTAACCCTACATATTTTTAATTGAAAATTATGTGGATTTCAAATTACTATTCAACATATTATTGTGTATTAAATTCCATTTTATTGTTCATGTGATTGTGAATTGATTTGGAGAAGTGTTTTGTGGGGGCTATTACTCATTTGTTGTTCACAACGAACGAAACTAAATAAATAAGACACGAAAAACAATAGTGTGTTTTTACAAAATCTGGGAACATATACCTACCATTTTTCAGTATTTTTCTGCATATTATTAAAACTTAAATTTTATTTCATGTCGATACGAATTTATTGTAAGTAAAACGCAAAATAAATATTACCAACCGTGTTTTTTATTATAGTATACTAGCGCATTTCGTACAACGAAAATTCAGAGTATAATATAAAACCAACATATTGTCAATTGGAAACTCTCGTCTTACCATCACTCACATAACTCCTAAGTGAGTACATTTGATAATGATTTTTCACGCTTAATTCAGAAACTGGCCAAGTGTTAAGCAATACAAATAAAAAAGCAGTGTTGCTCATGAGAGTAGGAGTGAAGTCTGGTTATGAACTAAAGAAATAGCAGATTTGGCCACAATGTAGATATCGCTACTTTGATAGGCAGTCATTTTTGGGAGGGGGTCTGAAACTTGGCCTGTTTTCACTGTTAGGTTTTTGTTGGGGATATCATTGCTTTTTGCTGGCTTCAGTATCGACGGCGAGATTTTTTTTTACGAGGCATTGAATGGATATTGTTGTACGTCGCAGATTTTCTCTTGTTTTTACGTGTTATTATATTAACTATATAAATATGTAAATATGTACATAATGTATATATATATATATATATATATAATGTATATATGTACATAAAACTACACTTTGTTGTGAAGCTAGAATTTAAAAAAGTAGCCACTGTGCATAATGATTTATTATTTTATTAATAAACCACGGTAGTAATAAAATTAGTCATAATTAATATAGTGTAATTTAAATAATAAATTAGTGACGCTAGAATTTATACAACCATCCACTATAAATCTAGTTTAGTATTTTAAACGTATAAACGAAACCTAAACGTTTAGGTGTAACATTACACTTTATAATAAACCACGTGACAAACGTAACAAGAAAAGAAAGAACACTGCTACGCTGCCATACATGTGAACACGAATTAACAAAGACACAAACTACGACCAAATGATGGGTGACAAGAGACGTGGACAACAACTGCGCCCTGTACCGGCTGTAGCGCGACGAAAGTCATTAATACCACCAAGTGCATTAATTTTAAGAAAATTGCAATTTTCAGATTTTTTCCTCTATTTACACTATAAGACCCACCTTTGTGCTAAATTTTACGTTTCTACCTATACGAGAAGTGTCTTATAATTGAGTCAATAACAAAAATGCAAATTTTGAAGTCCTCCCATTTTAAAATGGCTAAATATTAAAACCTCAATTTTAGACAGTGTCCTAAACTATTTAAGCTTAATTTAGGTTTCAAATTTTAAAAGCTTATCTTAAGAAGTAGCAGAGATATAAGAGTTAGAAATACCGGGCTAATTGGTTCGTGTAAAGATACACTGCTGGAACTTGACCGGCGCACTGCCGTGCGCTCAGATATACTTGAAATTTGTCCAACTAAGTTGGTCATTTATCCCCAAAAAAACTGTTGGTTACCTAGACGGAGTCTCTGTATTTCAGGATGACTTTTCTACATCTGGCTACACTAGGACTGAACCTAAAAGTGCACTTGAAAAAGTATTAAATAATCTACAAACAGTTGGGTTAAAAATTAAAAGTAGAAAAATGTAAGTTTTTATGACCTTCTATAAAACATTTAGGGCATCTCTTAGACAAGGGTGGACTTCATCCTACTGACAACCATTTGTTAGTTATTAAAAACACTCCGGTCACTAAAAGTGAATCGGAGTTAAAAAGTTTTCTTGGAATGGTTACATACTACATTAAATTTATCCCCAGGGGGGCTGAAATTTTAGAACCATTTTAGATGTCCATTTTTGTGGACAGAAAAATGTGATAAATCGTAAGTGTTTGGGAAATAGAATATATTTTATAAACGTTTTTTAGCTCTAATGCAAATCGAAGGTATTGGTTCTACTATGCTGTGAGAATTTTTCTTATTATTATTATTAGCTCCGTATTGATGCTTAAACACGCATGTCAACTAAAAACTAATTAAGATAATTACAAAACTGCTATTGCTTAACTTGCTTATAAGGTTAGTGAGACATGTAGTTTGTAAGAGGATACAACGGAAATACTATTGTGTTTATAAAAAAATAATATTATTAGTGTTTTTTAAGTGCTTTTATTAAAGAAAACTTTTTACACATGACAATTATTATAATAATTTATGATATAAAGAAGTAAAGAAAATTATCATTCAATAAAAAATATTATTAATATTATGACACAATTTCATTTAAACTATTGTTATTATTTATTTTTCATCAACAAATCATCTAATGAATAAAAAAGTATTTATTTCCTTATACAACCCTGATGATCGCAAAAAAAAATATTATTTATTATGCTTTTATTAAAGAGAACGCCATATCATAACACGACAATTATTATACTAATTTGATGATGAACTAAATAATTGTTACGATTTTATATTGTTTCAAAATAATTTTCATCTAATGCACAAAAAAGTTATTATTTCCTTTAGCGGCCACAATTATACGAATAAACGTACCGTCGACTGATGTTATTGCACTTGACACAAACTTAGAGTAATCGTCTATCATGGTGGTATTATCGTCAATGATCTTAATTATTGAACCATGTTCATCTGGAACTTTTAATTTTCGTAATTGTCGATCGATATTAGATTTACCACCTAGTCCTAAATTTTCTGCAGTTTGACAAAAATAATTTCTCGTAACCCTTTCCCTTGCCGCGAGTTGTACTTCGGCAATGTTGTTTATGTCGTCCCTCATAACATCTATTGCAGACCAATAGATGTTTTCGTTAAACCCAAACATCCTTAAGGCATTTATGAGACCTAGACAGGGCTCTTTCCACTTACTGCTCGTAGTTGGGTCTATGCCAGACGTACGGCTCTGTAAGACGTGGTATACGCGTAAATGACGCCATGCAAAGAACACAAGTCTTAAGTGGATGCATTTCAAAAGCATTGTATTGTACTTATTACCGCCGATCGGGTCCAATTCCCATTGATGATGCGATTTTTGCGTTGTGTACAGTTTGAAGTATTTTTTCAACTTACGTTTCCCATTATTTGTATCGAATTTGAAACCAAACATCGACCAGTTTAAAATGTAATGTTGATATGAATACAGTTTGAACAACAATAGATTCTCTACTGTGTAATCTTCATAATATTTATAAGTGCTTAACACACCACTCGCGTACAACAATTGTATATACTCATATGCGCCGTTGATAAGACCGGATATCGATGACGCCTCTGAGGTTGTATTGCCTGGATTCGTTAAATATTTATGATCTGAACATTGGTTAACGAACGCTGACACGTTTCTCCGCATGTGTAGTTTGTGATTTTTGAAATGTTCTTTGTACATTTCAAAGTCCACGTCCGGGTCTACGAGACCCGTCACAAAGGTGAAAATTTCGATTTGCCAATCGTGAGCGTCCCATTTTGCCATGTTCAATAGGGACAACATGTTGGTCAGATGCACTTTGGGATTCGAAAAGGAATTTCCAAAGAAATACTCTATCACCGAGCTGTGTGATAGTGTTTCGAAGATCTCTTCAAGTTCGTTCAAAACATTCAAAACCAACAATCCATGAATACACTGGATAGCTTGCATTTTTTGCTTGTACTTTATAACGGACGCTTTTTTGTCGTTCAAATCTTCTCTGATAGGCCAGCAATCTCTTGAAAGAAGTTCCTTTTCTTTTTCTTCAAATTGAACATCCGTCTCGGCTAACGTTGGCAAAGAATTTAACGATTGTACAAATTCAACGTCATATAGGTCCTCCAAATATTCCTGTAGCAATTGTGTTGATTGGACGTTATCGAATAAAACAAGATATTCAAATTTTTTAATCATATAAGCAGAAAGAAATGATTTAAAAGTCATCAAAATAAATTGAGTTAATACATTATTGAAATGTTAGTTGTCTGATAAATGATTTTTCGATATATTACTATGCTGGTTTTTTTATTTTATGATTTTTTTATTAATTTTTAATAGGATATTTAGAATAGATCTGTTAGTTGCTTCAAGCTCTTTTATTCCCAAACAAGCTTGAATTCAGCGAACAATAATTAAGAATTTTATTAAGTCATCCAATTTAACTTGACACATCGTAACAGATCAGGGGTTCGAAGCCGATGGTCGGATGTTAGTGTTAACAATATTCGTTAAATATGTATCCACAATCCATTATTTTTAGTAATACTGGCTGACACTGTCTATAGTATTTATTTCGCCTTTTTTTATAAAAACTGTATTTTTCAAAAGTTAACACAACCTCTAAAAAAATATATTGACAGCACCCTTTCACTAAAACCACTTTGCTGGCACCCACAACTTTTAAACCGTACGGTCGCTAGGTTTCAAGATGAACTGGATGATATATAAGAAAAATAATTAAATAAATGTTTTGCTGTTAAATGTACTTCTAATCATCAATCTGCTACAATAAATGTTAACTAATTGTTTACTTTACCTCTTGATCTTCGTCGAACTCGAAAACAAAACTCTGTATATAGAAACATTTTTTATGAATTTTGTAAATTATTTCATTGAAAAAAATTTGAAAATAATGGAATAAATAAACTTAACCGAAAAATTTTTTTTTTTTAAACTATACTTAGTATGCTTATAACGAATCTGCAGAAACATTGCGCTCATTTTTAGTTTGAAAGCTTAGACGTACAAGATATTTAATTTTAAGTAATGCAACGCTCCACGATGTTATCGTTATTGAAGTCGTAATGAGATATAACTATATAAGATAACAATTTGAAAGTAATTTGTCAATTTTATTAATTTTCCATTTCGAAGTACTATAACTATTTGTATGAGTAGGTATTGAAATTCGAGGCACTTTGAATTTCTTTTCCGAAGCTTAATTAAAGTATATAAGTATCATTTATCAAAATACAAATATTATTTAGTGTACAGTATAGGTAGGTGCATTGTATTGAAATTTTAGGACATAAATACATTTTTTAGGCGTCTTATAAGTCATCAAATACTGAAGTATAAACTTTTCAAGTTGGTAGCAAAAAAATCGACAATTTTTGAGATGCTACACTATTGTTCAGATCGGGCAAAATGAACAAAAATAGCTTTTACTGTGTAAGATAAAAATGCCATTTTACTAATACGATATAATAACTGTTAGCCGATTGTATACTTTACCTGTAGACTTTCGCAGGAACTTGAACTCTAGTAATAAAAACATTTATTATTAGTTCAGTAATTTAAAAATTGTATATTATTCCACTGCAAAAAAAGTAAAGAATAAATCTACATCGTACAGTCTTAAAACCATTAAAACTTATTCAAAATTAGTTTCTTAATTTAGTAATTAATTTTTTTCATTTATTACTTATCATTGATTAGGTTGTTCAATATAATTTATGTATATAGGTAAAAAAGATTATCATTTATCACACAAAAAAAATATTATTATTTGTATTTTATTGTTGCATTATTTTGAAATTTTAGGACATACAAATATTTCTTCAGTTTTTTTACGAGGCATTAAATACAAGTAGGTACAATAAGACCTAGAGTGAGTGCAGCGTGCGGTAGGTAGGGAATTTAAAATGATTAAATTTATGTTTGAGACGAAATCGACCAATTTTGGGATATTACATTAATGTTCTAATGGGCGGAAATATTTGAAAATAGTATTTACTATTCATGCTAAATATTTTATTTTAAAATCATAAATCCTTTAACTTATAGCTGATAACCCATTGTTTACTTTACCTGTTGATCTTCATTTAACAGTACAAAACTCTAAAAAAAAATTCAATTTAGAAATTCAAAATCTGTATCTTATTTCAATAAAAAAATTTGGAAATAATATAACTAAATCTAATTAACCGAAAACTTATTTTTTTAATGAAAAATATTCTGTTAACAAATCTGCATAAACATTACATTCGCAGTTAGTTTGACACACAAATAAATATCTTGAGTAATGCAACTTTCTGCGATATTGATGTTATTGATGTCATATTATGATATTAGATATTAGTTTTAAGGTTATTAGTCAATTTAAAATTATCATTTTGAAGGTTATAGTTATTATAATGTGTAAGACATTCGAGGTATTTTAAATTGCTTTCCAAAGTTTAACGATGTAACACTTATCCGTAAGCTATTAAACAGTTGATCAAGTTGTACTGAAATACTCGAAAAGATAAGTTGCCACGTTGCTTTCAATGCTCGTTCTGCGACTACTATTTATGAATCTTTCCATTCTCAGTCGTACAGTTTAAATGAGCCTCTGAATCGTATGTTAAGGGAAATCAGTATAAAAAGTAATATCGATTTAAAAAAAAAAGTATCTAATAAAGTAGACTTGCAATTTATTAGTATTTCAGTACTTCAGTTACTTTGTTATTAGTAAAAAAAATTGATAAGAAAATATTTGTACTCTAATAAAATGTTTTATCCTAACAACGCAAAAAAATTTGTTGTGTTATGAAAAACAAAAAATAATTAAAAGATGTTATCCGATTATATTTACCTCTATTGCAGAATTTTGGCGAGTTGCAGTAAGACACTGGCCAGCTTTTACTAAAACATTAAAACAAGGCAACAAAAAAAGAATTTCCCAAACCATTTTTTCGTTTATCTACTATAACACTAAGAAACAACTAGAAAATTAAAAGCCGGGTACATCAATAAGCGGAATTTCAAAGCTTTCTTAAAAATATTTCCTTAAAATTGGTTTTGTATGTATTACAAAACTACGTTTCTATACAGGTGGCCTTGGTTAAATAAAAAATATCAATCTAACAAGTACAGAATAATATGAAGTAAGTGTAAATTGCATTAAATTGTATAGGGTGATCATGTTATCGTGAACCACTCAATATTTCATCGGGTTCAATAAATAATTTTTTTTTTTATATAGTAATTTTATGTAATATAACGGTTTTTGTACTTGAATAATTACTGAACGTCTAATAATTGATACAAGTGTGACTTCTCAATTTGGTGCTGAATGAATGTCAAATGAATATCAGAAGTATTACACTAATATTATGTATTTTTCTTATGTAGACTCCTTTAACAACCGAGCTAGATGAACGGTTCTGTTATAGGTATACATTTTAATTGTGTCTATTAACCGTTTATTAACCGTAAAACTTTTCAAATCCTTCTAACACGTGCAATAATGATTTCATAGATTTAGTTAAATTGTGATTTTTAAGATGTATTGCTTATAAAATGGGAACTCGAGAAAGTAGCAATTTGTCTTAGTCGTCTATAGTAATATAATTTTTATAATTTAATGGTGTCATTTTTTTGGAACAAGTTACTAAATAATGAAACTGATAGTTCTGAACTCTGATAGTTTCATACCTGATATACTTTTGAGTAACAGAAAGTCATTAAAGTTGAATTAATAATCTAAAAAATGTTTTTTTTCGCGTTGACCATAATTAGAAAAATTGTGTTAATAAAAAATTATTTGAAATTATATTTCATAATTATAATGAATTATGAAAAATTCAAATATTTTTTTCAAAACTTAATTCTTTTTTAGGTTAAACCACACTACAATATCAAAATTGTTGTGAAATTTTTAGCTCTTAACATAAAATAGGAAGAAAATGGAAATGAAAATTAAATTTAAGTTGTTTTAAGATTCTACAAATTTTAGAAAATTTAAGCTTCTGTTTTTTGTCTCTAAAATTGGGTTTTTTTTTTAAAGACATTGAGTATGTTATCCTCTGTGAGTTAACCTTTATACATGGAAATAATAGTTCGAACAACTATTTAAGTAGTTTACGTAACCATAATTTAAGGCTGAATTGTAACGACATACTAAATTTACAAGTGGGAGTATTAAAACAAAATAATAAATCATTTTATGTAGTTAAATAAAATATATTACAATTTAATTTTTAAGCAATTTAACAGTAGCTACATATCATATATTTTGTATCCTTTTCTTATTTATCTTCGCCTTACACTCCCAACTACATGGGGTCGGCTACCCTAGTCCTACACCTCTATAGAGCTCGGTCTTCTACATCTCGTTCAATCACCCCTTTTATCATTATATCACTCTGTATTCCGTCCACCCATCTCAACATATTCTCAACTATTTTTTCCACAATTGATGCAACTCCTAGACTCACCCTTATGTATTCATTTCTTATTCTATTTTCCCTAGTCCCTCCACTCATCCATTTAAAATTCTCAACTCTGTTACACTCATTCTCTGTTCCGTTTTCTTATCTACTGCCCAACATTCTAACATATACAACATTGCTGACCTCACTACCGACCTTTAAAATTTACCTTTCAATCTTATAGGCATCCTTCTGTCACACAAAACCCCCAACGTTCCCCTCCACTTCATCCATCCACAGTTTATTCCACTTTTCACATCCTACTCATACCCACCAATTTTTTGTACCACCGATGCTAAGTACTTAAACCTATCAACCTGACACACTTCATCATCACCTATCTGCATTGCCTGTCTTACCCTATAACCTTCTCCAAAATCAAACTCGATTGTCTTCGTTTTACACCTAGCAATTCTCAGTCTTTTCCCTTCGAGAACTTCTCTCCACTCTTCAAGTCGCTCACTCAATTCTTCCGGACTTTTCCCCACTAACACTACGTCATCCGCAAACATCATACACCATGGTACCTCCTTTTGTATATTTTTTGTAATCTCAGCCATTACTAAAGAGAACAAGTAAGGACTCAACGCTGAACGTTGATGCACACCTACTCTTGCACTAAAATCTTCAGATTCTCCACATACAGTCTTTACTCTTGTACTTGCCACTTCGTACAGTTCCTCTATTACAGTGCCATTTTGACAGCGGTCGCAATAACACGTGTGTTTCGTGAGCTGCCGCGTTATTTTGGATTCTCTCGAGTTTAAGTGCTCCGTTTTTTATATACTTAGAATCAAATTGTGGATAAAAAGTGCGCGTTCGGTTTGGAGTCAACCCGACTAAAATTTTTTAAGTTATTTAAGTTTTTCGTAATACCACGTGGAATGATGAGGTAAGAAAAGGTGCGTTTTAAACACAACTTTTCTTAAACAAACGGTAAACTGCTGTGCGGCCACGCGCCGGCCCGCGGCCATATCTATTATTTAAATTAATATACAGTGTAACGCAATACCCGAGCCGTCTTTTACAGGTGTGCCAAAGGTCCATCTCACGGACTTAGAAAAAATTTTCAATTTTTCCCCCCGCTCACTAAAATCGACGTTTCGAACGAACCAAAAATAATTTCGACCCCGGACTACTGGCGTTCACTAAGGGGTACCTAAGCGAATATCATATTAAAAATTTCCCTCTCACTTCACCCAGTTTGGGAAAATGTTGAACACGCGTATCTCCACGGGAACGCGCCCTAAAGACCTGCAACCAATGTCAACAATTTTGGTTTTAAATAACCTAACCGGTACATCACCACTTCGGGGTCAAAAAATCCCTTCCGAGGGATTTCGTCCCCTCCCATCCCCCAATTTTGATCCGAGGACTCCGAATCTCGCCAGACACCTTTAAATAGGTGTTCTTTATCGTTTCACCAAGTGTTGTGCCTTAAACATTATCACAACCATTGTTATCAGCGTTTTGATTTAAGTCATAAGTAGTAAGGAAGTGTTAAGTGCATTCTTGGTAAAAATGGCCACAAAGAGTGGCTCGTCCGCTAGAAAGCTTTCAAACGCTTCAGCAGGATCCAACCCCCCAACCCTACAGCCCACGATAACAAAAGCATGAGAATTAACTCTCCAACTCACCAAATCTATCGATCCCTTATCGACTGCATTGGATGGATTAAACATACAGTTGAAAGTAATACTAGGATCAAAAAGATATACCTGTACGCTGTGCATATTGACAAACGACAAAGCCTTTGTCAGTCGTCAGATGTTATTACGCATTTCATAAAATGGCTATCGAACGATTGAGAATGGTATTTTTAGTGTTACTATTGAGAACGCTCGGTAGATTTTATTTTTTTCTATGTAGCCATTTTTTACAAATACTTTTTTATGATTTTAAGACAAATACAATACATACTTAACAAATATTTTTGTTAAAAATTTGATTTTTGTTTAAGACTTTGCTTCGATGTGAGAGTATATTGTTTTACCATGGTATGGGTTTTTTATGTGTGTTTGTGTACACTGTAATGTGATTTATATTGGTTTTATATTTATCCTTCGAGAAGTAACTCTTTTTTTTTTATTGATTCTAGCGTTATATGCTTAAAATAACTCCTCTTAAATATTAAAAATATCTCATATGATTTGAAATTTAATTCACTACTTAAATAAAATACAAATTTTAAAGTTTTAACCATTCCCCTACAAATTTAAGAAATATACATATTTTTTATCTTAAAATTGCGCCACGCTACAACTTTTTTAAAAATAGTCTAATTAATTCCAAATTTTTATTGTCATTCTTTATACGTAAAAAAAATGTTAATATCAATAAAGGAAAAGTTGAACCCTTAAAATTAATAAAAACATACAAATGCATACATTTTTTCTGTTTCGCTTACTTAGGTATAATTTTAAGGCTTAAGGTCAAAAATTAGACTGAAAGTAGACATAGAGTGGAATTGAAAAATTGAGGATTTTTATAAAATCTGTCAATATTTTTTTTTAACACCCAAAATAATATGAAATGTACACTTAGAGCGATGTAAGTTTTTAGGTTGCAACTGTGTGATTGAATCAACAGTCATCTGAAATTATTCTTTATTCGTTAAATTGTTAATTACAGTTTATGGGTAAAAATGGTAGCCAATTATCGTAGATAGGCAATTAACTCTAATAGTAATCACCCCAACTATAAAAAAAAAAATATTAATTACATTATTGTCATTAATCATTATAACGCTGCTGTCGATACTTGTATGTATTTTTACAGATTCGCATCGAAGCATTTATTTGAAAAAAAATTTTATCTCATTCAGCCAACTCTGTCCCGCTATGTTTTCAACACGCTGTGTTGGTTTTTTTAGAAATATTCATCGGTACACTCATGTTCAATACCCTATAGTCTTCGCCTGTAATCGTTGGCACACGTTTTTTTTTATTCAAATTTAATAGTTGGTATGTAGATTATAAAATTTGATAGCTGTAAAAATATAAAATAACTATGTGCCCAATCTTAAATAAATAGTGTATCTGATTCGATAGAAATTTTAACTTAAAACTTTGGAATTTTTAATAATTAAAATTTTAAAAAGTAATACTAAGAAGTGCACAAGAAAAAAAGAAATTAACAAAACTCTAACATTGAAAAACATTACGAGTACATTGTATTTTCGTTGGATCTAAGTATGTTTCTGATTATAATATTTAAATACTTAATTTATAAATATATTCATCAGTGGCAGTTTAAAAAAAAAATGTATTAAAACGTTTATGTGCACAAGTGCCGGAATTGTATAAGTTTCGAAAATATTTTTTTACTTTCGAACGTTATATCAACCTCGGCCCCAATGTACTTGAATATAAACTTTTTTTTATACAATTATATTACTTAAAGTATAAAAGCTTATAGTAATATAATTGTACAGAGAAAAAGTCGCACCCAACGACTCCTAGCTGACTTTGTCCTTGACGTGGTTTTTGCGTTTATCGATGAAAAATAATTTAATACAAAATAAAATATTAACCTTCATGTTTTAACTCAAAATTTTAGCGATCTGGTACATTAATAATATTGGTTTTATGACGTGCCTGTATGTGGAATGTAGATAAATTTTGTTAATTTTCTTTTGTCTGTTTTTTGCTAATGAAGAAAATTGTATATTATACAAAACGCAATGATATATAACCTTGTGTCAGGCACACCTGATAGAAAACTAATGCGACTATAATGTTATATATATATATATATATATATATGTATGAATACCGGTTTCAGTGTCCTTTTTTTAAATAATACTTTTCTTAACGTTAACATTATATTATTTTTATTATAAGTACTAAAGCTTACCTGTATTAAGTGTTTGTGAAATATAATATTATATTTTATAAACATATTATTATTAGCTTCATGCTAAAAACACGCATGTCATCTAAAATCTAATTTATATAATTACAAATCGGCCATTGCCTAACACTGCTTATAAGGTAAGGTAAGGTATGCAGTTTGTAAGAGGTTAAAATGGAAATACACTTGTGCTATTTAAAAAAATATATTAATTGTATATTTTTAAGTGCGTTTATTAAAGAAAAAACTGTACAACACGACAATAATTACGATTAATTTTATATGAAGAAGTGAAGAAAATGAATATCATTTTATAAAATATATTATTAATATTATAACACAATTGCTTTTAAATTATTGTTATTATTTCGTTGTCATCATCAAATTCTACTGAATAAAAAAGTATTTATTTCCTTTAGCGGCCACCAATATACGAATAAACGTGCCGTTGACTGGGCTTAATGCTTTCGATACAAAGTTAGCGTAATCATCTATCATGTTATTATAAATATCGATGGTCCTATTTATTGAATCTTGGCCATCTAGAACTACTAATTCTTGTAATTCCTCGTCGATTTCAGATTCACTACCGAGTCCTAAATTTTCTGCAGCTTTACAAAAATATTTTCTCGTAACTCTTTCCCTTTCCGCAAGTTGATCTTCGGCAACGCTGTTTAAGTCGTACTTCATAACGTGTATTGCAAACCAATAGATGTTTTCGTTGATCCCAAAGAGCCTCAAGGCATTTATGAGAGCTAAACAGGGCTCTTTCCACTTATTGCCGGTAGTTGTGTCTATGCCAGATGGTCGGGTCCGTAAGATGTGGTATACACGTAAATGACGCCATATAAAGAACATAAGTCTTAATTGGATGCATTTCAAAATCAGAGCATTGTACTTATTACCGCCAATCGGGTCCAACTCCCATTGATGACGCGAATTTTGCGCAGCGTAAAACTTGGAGTATTTATTCAACTTATTTTTGATATTAATCGTTTCGAATTTAAAACCAAACATCGACCAGTTTAAAATTAAATCATGATGTGCGTATAGTGGGAACAGCAATAGATTCTCAATTGTGTAATAATTATAATATGGATAGGTGTTTAACACTCCACTCGCGTACAACAATTGCATATGCTCATAAGCGTTGTCGACAAGAGCGGATATCGCTGATGACTCTGAGGTTGCATTGCCTGGATTCGTTAAATATTTATGATCGAAACATTGGCTAACAAACGCTGACACGTTTTCTCGCATGCGTCCTTTATGATTTTCGAAATGATTTTTGTACATTTCAATGTCCACTTCCGAAGCCACAAGACCCGACACAAAGGTGAACATTTCGATTTGCCAATCATGAGCGTCCCATTTTGCCATGTTCAATAGGGACAACATGTTGGTCAGATGCACTTTGGGATTCGAAAAGGAATTTCCAAAGAAATACTCTATCACCGAGCTGTGTGATAGTGTTTCGAAGATCTCTTCAAGTTCGTTCAAAATATTCAAAACCAACAATCCATGAATACACTGGATAGCTTGCATTTTTTGCTTGTACTTTATAACGGACGCTTTTTTGTCGTTCAAATCTTCTCTGATTGGCCAGCAATCTCTTGAAAGAAGTTCCTTTTCTTTTTCTTCAAATTGAACATCCATCTCAGCTAACGTTGGCATATAATTTAACGATTTTACAAATTCCACGTTATACAGTTCTTCCAGATATTCCTAAAACAATTGTGTTGTTTTGACGTTAATAAATAAAACAAACAAATTATTGAAAATGGTGTACTTAAAACTAAAAAATTGTATTAAAAAAAAAATCATCTAAATGATCATTGAGTTGATAAATTATTCAAACGCTAGTTGTTTGATACATGATTCTTCGAGCAAATTCCGCAATACATTATTAACCTATTTTTTTATTTTACATTTTTTTTTTTTTTACTATTCATTAATAATGTGTAGAATAATTGAAGAGCTTGAAACAGCAACCATATTAAACCATGTTTTCAAAACCTTATTATTTCCAAGGAAATGATATCTATATTTCGGGGCATAAAACAATAAGATAAATCTATAACATCCAACATACATTTTCTCACGCTAATTTCAATAAATAGGAGAGCTAGTTTTCTTTTGATCTTTTTATGCCATTTTTTTGACATGTTTAAGTCTTTGCTGTGGCACACAAACGGAAAACCGACACCACTTATTAAAACGAAAAAACTGACACCGGTTATCATAATGAAAAATAACAGCTGATTTATCTGATAAGATAAGAGAATAACAGATAAGGAAAGCGATAAAAGATATGGTTTTTACTGTGGAACACAACCGGAAAAAATCGACACCGACACCGGTTATTATAACGAAAAATCAGCTGATTTATCTGATAAGAAAGATAAGAGATAAGGGAAGAATATAGGGTGTAAGTGATAGGGGTGAAAGATTGGGGTGAGAGATGAGGGTTGGGGTTGGGGGTGGGAATGTGGGTGGGGGCATATATGTTGTATTCACAACGTTCAAAATAGAAATGATTAATTAAGTTAATTATTTAAGAGGCCTTTAATTATTTAATTCTCTATGAATTGATTTGGGACAGATACAAGTATTATTAAAACACTAAAATATTAGCTAGAAAATTGATATGTTTACTAGCCACTTTAGATACAGAAAAATGTTTTTAATGAAGATTTCTGGTAGTTGCTTCGAACCATTTTATTCCTACACAAGCTTAAATATAGAGATTAAAAAATAAGAATTTTATTAAGACTCGTCCAGTTCGACTTGACACTTTAAAACTACACATTTAACAGATAAGGGGTTCGAAGCCGATGGTCGGATATTAGTGTTACTAACACCATGAAAATATAAATCCACAATCCACTGTTTTTAGTAGTACTGGCTGACATTGTTAGGAATGATATAATTATTCTTTTTTTTATAAAAACTGTATCACTCAACAGTTAATACAAACTCTAAAGGAAACATGTTGATAACACCTCTTCAGTAAAACTTATTTGCTGACTCCCAAAACTTTTAAACCGTACAGTCGCCAGGTGTCAAGATAAACTGGACAAGATACAAGAAAAGCAGTTAAATATATTTTTTGCTGTTAAGTGTACTTCTAATCATCAATCTGTTACAATAAATGTTAACTAATTGTTTACTTTACCTCTTGATCTCCGTCGAACTCGAAAACAAAACTCTGTAAATAGAAACATTTTTTATGAATTTTGTAAATTATTTCATTGAAATGCGGAAACTGTGGAATAAATTCACTTAACCAGATTTTTTTTTTTTAGATCGATACCTAGTATGCTGATAACGAATCTGCAGAAACATTGCGCTCATTTTTAGTTTGAAAGCTTAGACATACTAAGATATTTAATTTTAAGTAATGCAACGCTCCACGATATTATCGCTATTGATGCCATATTATGATTTGACTATTTGAGATATCAATTTGGAAGTAATTTGTCGTTTTCAAGCTTGCATGAATAATTTTAAATCATCAGCAAAAGCGAGGATCCTTGCATGAATAATTAATACTAAACTGGCTCAATAAACCAAGATAGAAATAAAGGGAAGAGAAAGCATAGAACCTTGCGGAACTCCAGAGGATGGAGTTTTAACTTCTGAGGAACAACCTAGTATATTTACCCATTGCTTCCTTTCAGTTAAATGCGTAATTTACCAGGAGAGGAGAGGTTCGCCAAAACCAGCATGAAATAGTAAATCTGATAAAATATTATGATTTAGTTTGTCAAAGGCAAAGTTATCATTTTGAAGTATTATAATTTTTTTTATGAGTAGGGCTGGACTTTTGAGTCATAAAGGTGTTTGCTAAATTATACCCAAAATGTTATCAATGTTTAATGTGATTTTTCAAATGGCTTAGTTCTTTAGTTTATAACAGTATTAGGGCGAAATTAACAAAAAAAACTTTTACTGTCCAACCTAAAAATATTATTTTACAAATCCCATATAATAGCTGTTAATCGATTGTTTACTTTACCTGTAGACTTTCGATTGAACTTGAACTCTAAAAATAGAAACGCATACTATGAATTCAGTAATTTAAAATTTTTAATTATTTCATTGCAAAAAAAAATAGGAAATAATGGAATCTACATTGTACCGTCGTAAGAACATTAATAATTTTATGAAATTAATTTACAACCTTTTTTTATTCATAACTTATAATTGATAAAGTTGTTCTATATCACTTTTGATATAAGCATAAAATATTTTCATTTATCAAGAAAGGAAAGTATTATGAATTGTATTTGTTAGGGGCAAAATTTTGAAATTTTAGGACATTTTTAAGGTATTAAATTCTTAGCCCTAGCTATAAGTATCAACTTATCAAGTAAGTTGAAAAATTTTAGTACGTTAAAAAATCAACAAAAAAATATTTATAGAATGATAAAATTACATACTAAAAGTGAAAAATATGTTGTGGGTTTATGAAAAACATACAATTTTTAGTACATTTTGTAGTGCTACTAAAAAAAAAAAAATAACTAAAAGCTAGCTTTACCTTTTTGGTCAGTTTTATCATTAAATTTATCAGCAACGTAAATTAGTGTTTATACATGCCAGTAATTAATTTTTCAAATATTTTTTTTTATTTATCTTCTATGAAATATACAACTTAGAAACAACTAGAGATGTAAGTGAAAATTTATTTAAAAGAATAACATCATTACTTAAAGATATGTTTTGTACGTTTTGAAGTTTGTACAAGAACTATTTATGGTTTCAATACGCATATTATAAAAAATATTTAATAAAAAAAAGGTTGTTAATACAAAATTTCGAAGAGTTTTTAGTTCTTAGAACTAACCCAAGCTTGCATGTTATTCAATTTATGTATATATATAGGTATAAAAGATTATTATTTATCAAAAAAAAATATATATTTATTTAAAATTGTATTTTATTGATGTTTTATTTTGAAATTTTAAGGCATTTATCAGGCATTAAATTCAAGTGAGTACAAAAAATATACATAGAGCGAGAAGGGGGGAGGGGTGCGTAGGTCGGGAATTTAAAATAAAAACCTAAAATTATTGAATTAATATAAACTTATTACGATTAACTTCAAAATCGACCATTTGTGAGATGTAACATATTTGAAAATAGTTTTTTATATTGATGCTAAATAAGCTATTTAAAAATCATAAATCCTTTATAATAGCTGATAACCAATCGTTTACTTTACCTGTTCAGTTTCATCGATCTCCAAAGTACAACTCTAAAAAAAGAAACTCTTTTTATGAATTTAGATATTCAAAATTTGTATACTATTTCATTACAAAAAATGGAAACAATTAACTAAAACTTATTAACGGAAAACTTATGTTTTTGACTATTTTTTGACGGATTTTCAATACTAAAATTATGATAATGTGTAGGTACAAGTAATTCGAGGTATTCAAAACTAACATTGTGATGCTTGTTTTTTAAAAAAAAACTCCGCCATTTTTTATCGTGTTGGTATTTGAATAACAATTTTTAAAAAGGCAACCTCGTAAAAACCATTTAAACTCGTTTAAAAAAATTTGCAAATATTTTTTAATAAATACATTGATAAGCTTATTCTATAAAAAAATATGTATATTAAAAATATAATAGCTCATTTTTTATGTTTTTTTTAGGAGTGGTGTAAGCCATTAAATAATGTTCTGACGAATAAACCGAAAACAATTATTACTGTTGAAGCTAAATGATTTATTTTAATATCATAGATCCGTTATAATAACTGTTAAATGATTGTTTACTTTACCGGCTGATTTTCGTTGGAGCGTGATCTCTAGAAACAAAAACATTATACAACATATTATACATTAGCCAACATTATTTATTCGAACGATTATATAATGAACTGATAGTACTTTTTATGCTGATTAAGATCTGCAAAACTACTCATTTGCATTTAATCGAGAAGAAGTCATTTATTGTCATATTACCCGCAGAAAAATCCTAAAATAGTGTCATTATTGATGTTATAAGCTATTTGGAGTTATTATTTTGAAGACTATACATATCGATATCCTATCGGCTTACGAAACGCATGCTGTCATGATTGACTAGCTGTTGTTTTCCCGTTTTGGTGACAATATTGATATTATAATTGCGGTAGACTATGACTTTGCAAGCAACAACAACGGTTTAGTAGTTGACGGTTGTCACTTCGGGCCCGTTGACATCATCTATGATGGTTTTTCCCATCACAGTTTATCGTAGTATAATTATACAGTGTGATATCTCATAAGGTTTAAATTTTTATAAGATATTATATTTTTTTTTTCCATGTGGTTCTTAAACAATATGAACTTAATTTATCAAATTGTTTTGCCCTCTTCCAACCTTAGTTTATTTTTATAGCAACTCCTGGAACTTAAATGGTAATGCATGCATTGAAAAATAAAATAATTTTATAATAAAATATTGTTATGAGTTTTCAAAAAGATAGGAAAAAAACCTTCCACGTCGGAGGAGGAGGGGGAATGCGGGACGACATAATATAAAATGCCACGTACACTCACTTTCAGTAGTACACGCAATCATTCATGTTCGCAGTCTCGAAATTAGTATTAAAAGTACTATCAATTTAAAAAAAAGGTGTCCAAGAAAATAGATTTACACCAAAAATGATTTCACATTAAAAAAGTTAATGAGAAGATAATAATACTCTGATAAAATATTTTATCCTAAGAACGCAAATCATTTTGTTGAAATACATTTTTTTTTACTCGAAAAAAAAAAATTACTTGATTATATTTACCTCTGTTGGAGAATTTTGGTTAGCTCTAATACAACACTGACCAGCTTTTACTAAAACGTTAAAAGACGGCAACAAAAATATTATTTTCCAAATCATTTTTTCGTTCATTTACTATGAAATATTATAACTCTAAAAATCAATTCGACAAGTGAAAGACAGGTAAAGCACTAAGCGGAATTTCGATGTTTTACTTACAATATGACCTTAAAATTTGTTTTGCGGGTAAAAAGATCTACGTTGTTATACAGGTGGCCTTAGTTAAATAAAAAACCACAATTCGACAGGTACAGAAAAATATGAGGTGAGTGAAAGTTTAATTAAATTGTATGCAGGGTAATCATTTTATTGTGAACCACTTTAACTGTAATTTTATATAATATAACGGTTTTATATTTGAATAATTACTACTGACGACTAATAATTAAAGTCGTATTCAAGTGGGACTTCTCAATTTATTGATGTATGAATCTCTGATAACAATGCATATCAAAAGTATAACAATAATAAGTATTTTTCAGTAGTCTATTGTAATGAAATTTTAAAATGTAATGGTGTCCTTTTGTTTGGATTAAGTTACTAAATAATGAAACTGATAGTTCTATACTTAATATACTTTTGAGTATTAGAGTCATTAAAATTGAGTTTATAGTTTAAACATTTTTTTTTCTTCCGTTGACCATTACTTGAGAACTTTTCTAAGAGTTTTTTGAGAAAGCTGATATAATTTTACAAAAAATGTGTAAATTTCATATTGGGTTCTCCATAAAAATGCTCAGAAAAACCAAAAATGATGTCAAATTTCATAGATAAATCGAATAAACGAAAAATGACCTTATTTTGCTCATCTAGATGCAGCTTCGGCTGGTTAATTTGAATTGGTTTGGCCATCCCATGATAACAAACGGTTAGGGGAGTGGGTGTTTTGACACCATTAAAACTTATCAAGTATTCCGTAGAATTATGCGGTAAACATGCGTGTATCGTCTAATATTGAGTCAGTTTAACTTTGCAAAAAGTATACTTTTTATAAAAAAATTATTCTTTTTTGATTAAGGGACCTCTACACTAGTATTTATTAAGGCGCATTGTATAGCTAATTTTTTAACTAAAACTATACACTAAGCTAACATGTTTATACATTTTTATTACTATTGGAAAAAAATATCTATTTTGATATTTAATTTTTATAACGCATCTAATAAATCCTGCAGACCTGTGACCTCTCCGTCCCCTCGATGCTTTGATTCCATTATGCCTATACTCTACTGTACTAGTCCTTTCGGATAAAATCACTTTCAAATTAACCCTTTGATGCTTATTTATAAATACAATAAAATACAAAAAATATATATGTATTCATAATAATTTATAATTTTTATTATTATTATATAAATAATTGTATATTATAAATGTATTTACAATATTCTCATTTCTGTAAATTCTGCCTAAGTTAAACATATTAAAACTCCAAGGTCTTTTATATACTAACGCATTTAATAGTACGAAAAATCTGAGTACATCTACTATTAAGCAGCTTTTTTATGTGTATTACTATGACTTATATGTTTTTTCATACCGATACGAATTTAAGGTAAATAAAACGAACCACTGGAGTGGCCCATTCGCTGTGATCTACTGTTACCAAAACGTTACTGGAAACTAACTGTTCTATCTCCTCTTCCACCTTCTTTCTGGGAGCTAACGGAACCGAACGAGCTTTACAAAACTTAGGGGTGGCACCTTCCAACACATTTAAATTATTTTATATGATTTAAACGTACCAAACTTTCTTCGAAAACTACTTTACACTTATTTATTATTGTTTCTATCTCGTTACCGTTAGTGTAATTGAAAGTAGAAATGTAATCAATGTACAGAACGGCCAAATCGTTTCTACCTAGTAGTGGTAGCCCGCCTCTAGGCACGACGTATTGAACAGGTAATTGGACCTTTCACACCGGTGTGATTTTGTTCCCAACATAATCTGATAATGCTATATCGTTCTCTATTATGGTTTTCGTTTTAAATAACATATCGAATGTATGCTTGGATACTATGCTATGTAGAGACCCAGTGTTTATCTCAAAAACCATTTTTTTTCCCTTCGATTTTAAGAGTTACCATAAATGGCTCGACTTTAGAATTTTGTTTAGAGACATCGCTCATTGAGAAAAAAGGGTCAACCCATTCTACACAAGAATCCCCTCCGGACACGTCTGTTAAAAACTTATTCTTAACCTTACTTTTATAACCTGACTTAGGGGCAACCCGATCGGTATCTGCTTTGTTTTTGCACATCGGTGACAAATGTCCTACTACGCCGCAAATATGGCACTTGTAACTCTTATACTTACACCCATTAGAAGCGTGATTAGAACGACCGCAGACTTGACATCTATACCTGTTCTTTTGAGTGTCAGCCCCTCCATGAAACTGATTTTCAACCTCCTTTGACTTTGTAATGTTCACAAGATGAGTAGAACTTCCTGCTGCCCACTATCTACTAGCGTTGACTGTTGCTTTTTTATTGGAAGCTACTTCAATTAGCTTTGTCAGCGTAAGTGATTCGGTGGACGCATCCTCCTCCAACAGCCGATCTTGTATTTTGCCGGCTCCCATTCCGACCACGAAAATGTCTGAATATGCCTGATACAATCGACGTCTGGCTACGAAATACGATTTTTTTTTGGCTCGAAATGTTCCTTGAGAGTAGCTTCTAGCTGTGTGTATTTCATATTGTTAGGATCCGTCGGCAGGCATAAGCCGTATAATAGCTCATACACATCTTCGGATAATGATGATAAAAGTATTGATTTTTTTTTTTTGATTCGTCGCTAATGCCATTAGCGTCAAAAAATTGTTTAGTCTCGCCAGGTATATCTTAATATCATTATCTGACTTGAACGTACCTGGAGTACCGATCATTTGAGAATAAACCGCTTTCGTGACGACCTGTGGTGACGATGCCCCTGATTGATTATCCATGTCCTCGTACAATGTTTGATGTTAAACACAGAATTTGATATATAAATTGTATGCTCTTTGCTCTCGAGCAGAGTAAAAAAAAAAATGTTAAAACCTTAATCTTCGTCACCAATTTGTTGTGTGCCGTAATAAGACGGGTAAACAAGTTCGGATTAATACACATTCATATTGACGGCTGGTCAAAGACTGATTTATTACAACTATCACATCGCTAATACCGCCCGATGTGACTGGCGTTGGGTATTACCCTACAATTGAATTGTTTAATATATTTTTATTTTTTTTTTTATTTTACAAAAGAAATATACAATCTGTACAATAGGCACAATAAGTATATATGATAAGAGTAGATATAAATTGAATACTTTTTGATTGAAGAAACCACTCATTAGTGACACTTCCAATGATTTATTTTTATTTTTTTATTTTAACTTATATTTACATTGATTAATTATGTATTAATATTAATTGATATTATTAGATAGAAGATCACGGCACCACTTACGTTTTAAACGTCTGGGTGGGTCTCCAGGTATGGACAAGGTTGAGAGGTTTTTTATAAGGGGATTAGAGTGGGAGAGTAGTTTAATGTGGAATCTTTTATAGTAGGAGATAGCTTCTTCATGGACTGTTTTTAAGTTAAGGTCGTTATGGAGTGTGTAATTAGAGATATAAGGAGGTGCATTTATTAATTTTCTTAAGGCAATATTTTGAAAGCATTGAATTTTATTGGTATTGGATTTTTTAGCATTGCCCCATAGCTGAAGGCCGTAAGTCCATATGGGTTTTAAAAGAGTTTTATAAATAAGAAGTTTTGTATTAATATCTGTAAATTTATTGTTTACGATTAATGATTTGAGTAACCGCAGACGGCTATTTAGAGACAAACGTTTAATTTTAATGTGCTGAGCCCATGTGAGTCGTTTATCTAGTGTGAGACCGAGATACTTGACAGAGGAAGAGGAGGGGATTTGTACTCCGTATAGGGAGACACCAGGACAAGGGAGAAGTCTTAGAGTAAAGGTAGTGTGAACTGATTTTGATTGATTAATTTTAAAACGCCATTTTGTATACCAGTCTTCCATTAAATGAAGATGATTTTGCAAATTGACGGATGCAATCTGTGGGTCAGAGTTACAGGACAAAATGGCTTTGTCATCAGCATAATCTGCAACAATTGTGTTAGGAGTTGTGGGTTGGTCTGAGGTATAGATATTGAATAGGACTGGAGATAGAATACCTCCTTGTGGAACTCCCGCTTTTATAGAGGCTATATCAGATACTGAAGAACCATGACGGATTTGGAAAAAACGATCTGTTAAGTAAGATTTGAAAAACAAGTAATAAGTGGGATGCAAAATTTTTTTTAATTTATAAAGGAGGCCGTCATACCATACCCTATCAAAGGCCTGCGAAATATCAAGAAACACACTTGTGCAGTATAATTTTTTTTCGAGCGAGTACGATATTGCGTCTACTACTCTATGGACTTGATGTATAGTGGAGTGAGAAGCTCTAAAACCGAATTGGGAATTAGGCAGTATTTCATTGACAGAGAGACAGGGAAGTATTCTTTTAATTAATAATTTTTCAAAAATTTTTGCAAAGAACGGTAAAAGACTGATTGGTCTGAAAGATGTTGGCAGATCAGGGGTTTGTTGGGCTTAGGAACTAATATAATAGTCGAGAATTTCCATAATAGAGGGAAATACGAAAGTCTAATGACTGCATTAAATATATGGGTTAAGTGGATAATAACTTTTTTTGGAAGGCATTTTGCAACCTCAGCCGTTATTAGGTCAAAACCAGGGGATTTGTTGGAAGGATATCTAGCAATTGTGAATTTTACATCATTTGATGTGAAGCATTTGACTGGAAGATATAGTGGTAATGGTGCGTCTAGGTATGCCATTACAGAACTAGTCGTTTCAGGTGAGTGTATATTCGGATGAGGTTTAAAAGTATCAGCTAGATGTTCTTTGAATAACTCTGCTTTTTCCAAGTCAGTGATAGCTAGACTGCCGTCAGTTTTTTTAATTGGGAGATTAGCTGTTTTATATCTAAGAGCTTGTTTGGTAGCTCTCCATAGGCTACCATCCTTAGCCGTTAAGTTAGATAAGTAATTTTTATAGGAATTGGTTTTGTGTTGAGCAAGCATTTTTTTAAGATTATTTGCTAACTTATTATATAAATGTTTATGTGACGGAAGTCTAGTGCGTTGGAATAAAGATCTAGCTCTACGTTTGTCAGATATTAATATTCTTATTTGCTCTGGTAAAACAATTGTTTTGTTTTGGGATAGTGTTATATCATCAGTAGCCGTCCAGGCAGCTATTTGAATGATATTAGTGAGATTATTTACAGCCTTATCTATGTCCTCAGTAGTTTTAAGTTTTGTGCTTAGTTTAATTTTCTGATTAACTAGATTATGAAACATATATCGATCTGTGTTTACTTGAAATAACTTGGGATGACTTTGATGAGTTTGAGGAGTTGAATTAATGGTAAGTAAGACTGATGAATGATCAGAGTTGAGCTCGAGGATATTGTCTATAGTGTAATTTAACTTGTTCGGTAGTTTTGCTACAAAAATGTCAAGTATGTCTGGATTTTTACGAAGGGACGAAGGCCAATATGTTGGACCAGGAGGAGCAAGAATATTTAATTTTTTTAATGATACAAAATCATGTAGAACAAGACCACGGGGGTTATTTGAGCGACAGCCCCAAATTTGGTGTTTGGCATTGAAGTCGCCACCGACAATAAAATTATCTTTGAAAGTGTTAAAATAGTCGTTGAATAACATGTTCGTGACCTTATGTTTGGGAGGAGAGTATAATGCAGCAATAGTATATGATGTATTTTTAAGTTTTAAGGATATGGAACAGGATTGTATATAGTCTTGGGAGTAATTAGGAAGAGGTAGGAATGGAATAGAAGATTTAATAAAAATAGCTACTCCTCCATGAGCAGTATTGTCTGGATGGTTGCATTTTAATAATGTATAACCAGGGATGAAAAAATTAGAGTGTTCCGTAAAATGAGTTTCTGTTATAAGTGCAATGTCTATGCGTTTAGTATGAAGGACAGTTTGTAGTTCATTAATGTGGTTTTTTAAGCCATTAGCATTAAACTGGAGGATTAGTAATGAATTGTTTGTAAAAGAATGACTAGTCATTTTTCTTATCGAGCAAACTGGAGATAACTTTTGTTAGGAGAGTTATAAGGGGATTAATTAGAGACTTAAGGTCTTCAAGGAAAGATGACATGACTTTATTTATATCTAAAGAAGGTGAAGGAATTTGATTATTAGTATTATTGGAAGTCGTTTGAGCATATGTCTGTTTTGGAGATGTGTGGTTAATATTAGGGAAATCCTTTAATGAGTGGTTGTCTTGTTGTACATTAAAATTCTTAATATTAAGATTGTCATATAAAAAGTTACTTTTATGTGTAGATTTTTTCCGTTGTTGAATTTCTCTGTATACTGAGCAACCTTTGTAATTGGCTGGGTGGCTACTTGAGCATAGTGCGCATTTTGGAGGTTGATCACGAGGCTTTGAGCAGTTAGACGACATATGGTTGGCTCCACAGCGTACGCATCTCGGCGGGTAACCACAGTAGGCTTTTGTATGCCCATACTCTTGACAATTTATACATTGGCTTATCGTTTTGGGTTTGTACGGTTCTTCAACTTTAATTTTTGTGTGTAATAAAGAGGATAAGTCATAGATTTCTTTCGATTTATCAGTTGGCTCTAAGTCAACAAAAAAGAGTGGTAATGGATTTTTACCAATTTTATGAAGAACGTTGGTTACTTGCCTAACCTCAAAAAGTCGAATTTCGAGCTCATTTTTTATTGTTTCCGCCGAAGTAGTAGGATGTAAATTACGGATCACAACGCGTAAAGGCTTGTCTTCTTTTAACTGGAAGGTGTGAAATTCCGCTTTTTGTTCTTTTAAAAACCGGACTAGTGTTCTATACGACTCTGGATTTTTTGTTTGAATTTTAAGGCGATCTACTGATGATTTACATATGAAATTGTCCACTCCTATCAATTCAATAAGAACCGTACATAGATCAGTGAAGTTTTCCACACCTTTTATGAACACAGGGGGAGGGATTTTGATTGGTTGTTCCGAATTATTCTCAGGGGGGTCCTCATTTTGTGTGATTTCAACATCATTTTCTTCATTAAGTATTTCATAGCGGTTTGTAGAGTGAAATAGTTTAATACTTTTTTTACTAGAAGTGGTTGGGCGAGGCGAACCAGGATTTGAATTTGAAGAAGTAGAATGATGTCTTTTATTGGCAATCTTTTGCCAACCATCGACAGTATTATTCAACACAATCGGTGAGAGCTGATTATTAGTGTTATTATTACGGTTAACTTGATTATCGACTTTGTTAGCAGTTTTAGACATGACGGCGACGGTAATTTAGATAAGTGGCCGTCGTGCGACGGCCCAACGAGATAAGCACCGCAGACAATGACGTGTGGAAAACCGACACGGCACTGCTTTACTTTTATAAACTGTTTGAATAATATTTATATTTCTTTTTTTTTTTTTTTAACTTACGTTTTTGTTTTTGTACAATTTTACACAATGTGAATAAACAATCTGCGGGACATAACTGTTACATTTTCACAATTAAACATAATATGATTAATATAACCACTATAGCGTAAGAAAGAGACGGAGCGTAAATACACGTGTGTATTCAGCGAATGCTACCGCGCGAGTGTTTAATATATAACACATTTAAATGACAATTACACATAGGGCTTTACACATTAAAGGACTCGCTTCAACAAGGAGTTAAACAAAAGTAAAAAAGAAAGCAGAGTTTAAACATTGTGTTATCTTTATAAATTAGATTTATTTTTTATCCACAAATTACAAAGCATTAGATATTTACAATGTGCTTTATTTTTTTGCAAGTTGTAGAGAAACTATACTCATCGATTAATATGCCATCATACTCTAAACTTTTGTGATGTACGATTCAATATTTATTATATCGATACTGTTTATTTAATGCACTAAATGATCGCTCTGGAGAGCAGTTTAATACGGGACAACATAGATACATTCGCAGAACAATATTTACATAAGGGTTTGAAGGATCTTCAAATCCTTCATTTTTAAGTGTTAGACACATCTCTTTAATTGATTCACTAACAGAAGATAGGCTATGTACAAATCTGATGGCGCCTCTAAAAAATTGCCACCCAGAGCAATCGCTTCCCCCCCTCTAAATACTTTAATGTCGTCTCTCTATATAAATGTATTGCTATAATAACCCATATATCGTTGTTAACAATATAATAAAACAAATTTCATTGCCTGTTTACTCACTCATACATGGCAACCTAGAAATTGACTACGATCAAAGTGTAATTTTTCCCTTTTTTGGGGGGTTTTCCTTAATAAAAAATAAGTTTGTTCACAGATTTTTTTGAGAAAATTGTACATGTTATAGTTCCATTCTAGGTAATATACCTTAGCCCTAATTTCCTCGACCTAAATCCCTAAAACTTTGCTTCGAAAAGTGAAATAAAGAAAAAAATTCTAGCTTTTCTATTGTAAAAGGTTTAAATTCACACAAATTTGGAATTAGTTTGACTTGGTAGTTGTTAAAACTGAAAATTGCACCAACCAAATTTTTT